>NW_006800343.1:429380-437395 GCF_000485575.1 Poecilia formosa
TGTACTCAGGAGTTTGTACAGAGATCTTCAAAAGAGAGAGTGTGATCTTCCAGAAACCAGTTTACTGCTTTGTTCACCTGAGCATCCAGGAGTTTCTGGCTGCAGTTTATATGTTCCACTGTTTCACCAGCAGGAAAACAGAGGTGGTGGAGAAGTTTCTGGGAGAAAACTTCAGTTTCTCATCTTTTGATGATCTCCTGAAATTAGCCCTGGAGAAATCTCTCTTCAGTAAAAATGGCCACCTGGATCTGTTTGTTCGTTTCCTTCATGGTCTCACTCTGGAGTCCAACCAGAGTCTGTTAGGAGGCCTGCTGGGTCAGACAGAGATCAGTCCAGAAACCATCCAGAAAATCGTCACCAATCTAAAGTACATGAATAACGATAGAGTTTCTCCAGACAGAAACATCAACCTTTTCCACTGTCTGATAGAGATAAATGATCTCTCAGTTTATCAGGAGATCCAACAGTTCCTGAAATCAGATAATAGATCAAATAAGAAACTGTCAGAGATCCACTGCTCAGCTCTGGCCTACATGCTGCAGATCTCAGAAGAGGTTCTGGATGTATTTGATCTAAGCAAGTACAAAACGACAGCAGGAGGTTACCTGAGACTAATACCAGCTGTGAGGAACTGCAAAAAGGCTTTGTAAGTTCAAAAAACTTTTATGGTTTTGAACTAAAATGTTACATTGACCTGATAAAACATTAGTTTGAAAACCATAGCTTTGTTCATGTTGAACTTTTTTATCTTGATATTCATCACTATTTTCTTCTAATTCCTGTCTTCTTCCTGCCTTGTGCTTGACATTTTTTAAAATCAGATTTGCTGATTGTCGACTCACTGAGACTCACTGTGAAGTCGTGGCTGCGGCTCTGAAATCCAACCCCTCCCATCTGGCTCAACTGGATCTCAGTAAGAATTATGACCTGAAGGATTCTGGAGTGAAGCGTCTCTCTGCTGGACTCAGAAGTTCAAACTGTAGACTAGAGACTCTCAGGTGAGTTTGCTGGTATTGCACAGTTTCAAAGACGATGACTAACTGCCAACAGTTATCCAGCAGCTCCTGCATTTTAATTTACAGTGAAATAATATTACATGTACAGTGTCAGTAATATAAATTTAACAGTAAATTTCAGATATACTGTTGAATAAAATGATGAAAAAGCTGCTATTAATAATTAGTGTGATTCATGTTGCCATACTGTTGCATAATAGTTTATTTAAGCATATAGAAATTTGGCTAAGCTGCTACAGAAAACATTTATTGTGCTTTTTTAGAATCACGCAATAAACAACAAGGCATCATTTGAAATGTAAAATTTTACATGGGAAACAGACACAAATTATATCACTATATGTCCACTAGCTGGGCTTCTGAGCAGGAATTTTATTAAAACAATGGGGTCAGATCTGAGACACATGTATGCAGTAACAGTTTTGGTACATCCTGTGATGATGGGCCAGATGGAGAACATCATTCTAGTTCTGCTATAGACAAAAAACAACTTAATTTTATTTAGATGAGTGACAGACTGGTCAAACGGATTCTAATCTCATCTGTAACTATGGGACAGTTATTCCACCTCTCTTTAATAAAACATACAGTTGACCTGCTTTAGTTCCTCTATGGATAAGACAGACCAGTTTCTACACATTGACTGTAAAACACTTCTAGGATTCATTTTTCCAGCTTCTGATTTACATTGCAGTAAGCAGTTAAGTTTCTCTGAACTAATGCTGGCTATTTGTATATTAATGTTTGCATTTGGTGATATTATTAAAATAATTTAAAATATACATCTCCACCACCAGATACATCAGGTTTTCAGCTGGTGCTTACAGAAGACATATGGCTGATGCAAACCAACAGGAACTTTGCTGTAGGAGAGCCTTTCTCCCTGTTAGACAGTTTGGATCTGAGGCTGTAAAATATTATACTAAAAACAACAAATGATAAAAACCAAGAACTGAAGTAAAAATACCTGAAAATAAGAGCTGCAGCCATTTTATTTTAGAAGATGGCATACCAGCTGGTTTATTCCAGCTGGATGCTATTACTATAATTTAAGTGAAGATTTATTTGAATTTTCCTACAATCCATTGCACATGTCCAGTAACCTGATATAAACAAAGTGTACAATACAGAACTAGTGAGAATACGCACCTTTATATGTTAAAATCACCAACTTTACATTGACATACTGTGTTGCAGTAAAGAACAGTAAAGTAATTTTACTGTGAAACCAACAAACATTTTCTATTTGTCATTCTTATATTTATTTGTCTGGAATATCCTAAAAATACTTTTTTTCAGAAGTTTTCTCTTTGTAGTATGTCTTTATCCAGAGATATTCTTTTTCCTTTTTTGTTTTGAAATTTAAGACATGAACCATTAAAAAAATTCTATCTTGTTTTAGTTTATTTTTTTCCGAAACATTATGCTTAATATGTAAGCATATTAAAAACTAACTACTGACCAGTTTTATTTTAAAGATAAAATGTTGTTAAGATCCGAGTTGAGTCTCTGTGACAGAACATGTGAAGTGGTGTAACGTGAAGATAAAAGGTTCGTGTCTTCTTAGGCTGGAGTGCTGCAGTTTGTCAGAGACCAGCTGTGCTCACCTGGTCTCAGCTCTGAACTTTAACCCCTCCTACCTGAGAGAGCTGGACCTCAGTGATAACTGCAAACTGCACGACTCTGGATTAGAGAAATTGTGCTGTTTTCTCCAGAGTCCATTTTGCAGACTGGAGACTCTGAGGTGAGATTTATTGACTCTATGATGAATTCTGACGGGTAAAGGTTTATTTGCTTGATATTTGATATCTTTAATAGAAACTGTAATGTACACTTAAGACAAAATAGATTATTTGAGCATTTTTTTGTGTCCTGTTTTATGTTTAAAATAGTTTTAATGTTCAAAATCAAAATTTTAAATGATATGCATTTTATCTTTAGTTTTCGACATGCTCAGGTAAAACAAAGGAAATCACTTTGCACGTGCAAGGTTTGTAAAAGTGACAATGAGACAGCTTCATCTCAATGCAGACAGAATTGGCTACGATTATTATAACATGTACTTTATAGTGTAGTCTCACAATGAGCCACATTGAGTTCTTGAGTAAAAATATTGTGTAAAGGGGAATTACAGAAGTAAAAGGACAGGAAAACCCTAAGAGGAAGTGGAAATCTGTGATGACAAATCCTTTCTTAGGAAACTGTTTCTGCTGCGAGATCTTTCTGTACATCTAACAATTTTGCAGCAAAAATGTTTTAGATTGCGAGTCACAAATAATACTGAGTGTTTTTTAATAACTCACTTTTATTCATTGCCTGTGAGACAGGATTGGACCATGAATACAAAATGCACTTTGCTGGTATCCTCTTACATTTGCCTTCTTTTTTTCTTGAGTAGACTGAAGGACTGCAGTTTGTCCCAGGCTGGTTGTGTGTTTCTGGTTGCATCTCTGAAGGCCAACCCCTCCCACCTGAGAGAGCTGGACCTGGGCTATAACAACCTTCAGGACTCTGGAGTGAAGGAGCTCTGTGCAGCCCTGGAAAATCAGCACAGCAGGATGGAAACTCTGAGGTCTGTTTAACGATATCATCTAAACAATCCACTAATTTGTCTCTTTTTTTAAGAATTTCTAGTGTTTTCATATATTTAAGAAAATCACTAGCTTAATTTAACTAAAGGGAGCATGATAAACTTTAAACTTATGCCAGTTTATTTATATAATTATGTTAGGAAATTCAGGTCTCAATTTCAAGAGACATCGTCTCTTGAAATTACTTTTGTGCAGATTTTAACTAGAGCAGAGGTAAATGTGTTAATATACAAGACCTGCCGTTTTACTTTTTTAACAGACTGAAATAATGCAACTTTAAAAATGTGTTTTATTTTCTTAATAAAATACATTTTAAGAATTGAGCTGTTCTATCACAGAGATTAAACACTGAGGTCAAGAGCAGATCCTTATTGAAAGAAGTTAACAGGTTATTATAGCCAGAAACACACAAAAAGATCTTATTCTGCTCAAATAACCACACATCCTAAACGATGAATAGCATTTTGCACAGATAACCAGCAAAGAAACTAACATTTTTGCCATTTTTTAAACTTTTCATATTTTCAAATAGCTGCCCAAACAACAAACCACATGTCAATCTGGAGAAACTCACACATAGAAAAAGACATCAGTTAGAAAGATTTATTAGACTGCGTTCTTTTTTGGCGCTCGGCCGGCTGAAGACGTTCGTGCTGAGCATCATCAAACGATCTGATGATCGGCTCGGGCCGGAGCTCAGGGTAGTCTTCTTCCCCAAAAGAGGCTGCCGGGCCGCTGCCGGGCCGCTGCCGGGCCGCTGCCGGGCCGAGGCCTGGCCGGCTGCAGGAGCGCGGCTAGAGTCTTGAGCCGACGGAGATTGAGTCAGCACGAATGACATCAAAGCCAGAGCCAAAGCCAGGATTGGTCTGCAAAGTGTGGACGGGCCTCCTGAATATGAAATAGAGGTTAAAATGCCGAACACTCCACCACCAGTCATTTGTCGTGAACATTTACCTGCCAACAGGGAACTCTGAGACTTCGGGAGAGAAGGACGGTGGCAATCAGAGCCAAGCTTGCTGAATTAAGAGCATGGAGTAAAAATGACAGGAAAAGGACCTGCGGTGACTCTGAGCATTCTGAAACTAATTTATTAGGATGGGTTGGTAAACAGACAGCCACTGAGATGAGCGTTATTAAATTGCTGATTTTTTGCCCATCATTCATTGAAGAGAGATTTTATGTTTATGTAACACGTTTCTGACAACGAGGTAAATCGAAGTGCTCGAGAAAGGCTAAAGTAAAGTCCTAAACTAGACATTGTTTCCCCCAAAAGAAGATCATGGATCCTAAAATTATAGGGGATGTAAAAAGATGCCGTTGAAGAGCCAGGAAGCTGAAGGTAGAGATGATCGAACCGCGTGAAGGTTAGAACTCTGACGGAAGGTTCCCTCGAGTCCCAGAGTCCCAGTTGACGGCGTTTCAACTAAAATCCTAGAGGTTGGAGTCCTTGTCAAACGGCGTTTTTGACTAAAGTCCCAGAGGGTTGGAGTCCCAGTTAAACGACGTTTAACTGAAGTCCTAAAAGGGTTTTAATGCTTTTATCTTTTTCAAAATCTCTCCTTCTCACTGTTTATTCAATGTCACATGCTGTTCTTATTTTTTTCTTTAATTATGTAAAGCACCTTGAAATGCCTTGCTGCTGAAATGTGCTATACAAATAAAATTTGATTGATTGATTGATTGATTGATTGATTGATTGATTGATTGATTGACTGAGCGTGAGGGCGACGACGGCCGGGGCCTGCAGGCTGATCGACCCTTGTTAGGCGCGGCTGGTTAATGATATGGATCAATATTTCCAGGGGTGTCAAACTCCAGTCCTCTGCTGTCCTGCAGTGTTTAGATGTGCCACAGGTAAAAAACAGTGGAATGAAATGGCTTAATTACCTCCTCCCTGTGTAGATCGGTTCTCCTGAGCCTTGCTAATGACCTAATTATTCTATTCAGGTGTGGTGCAGCAGAGGCACATCTAAAAGTTGCAGGACAGAGGCCCTTGAGGACTGGAGTTTGACACCCCTGATTTAGACCATCACGAACCACACTCCATACCAGTAAGTGGCGGTAATGCTACTAACAGTTTGTTGCCAACCGCCATAAAACTGACAAGAAGAAGAAAACTGGAGTCTTCCCAGCTTGAATTTACGCTTTAAAGCTTCCATTTTTGTGAAATTGATTTGGATATCAGCATGTTGTATCATTTATCGTACCGTTTTGTTCAGGTTGTGCTGGTGCAGTTTGTCAGAGATCAGCTGTTCTTCGCTGGCCTCAGCTGTGGAGTCCAATCCCTCCCATCTGACTGAACTGGACCTGAGTGAGAACAACTTGGCAGATGCAGATGTGAAGCAGCTGCTGAAACTCGTGGAGAGTCCAAACTACAAACTGGAGATGCTGCGGTCAGTACTGGTTTCTACTGCAGACGTTTTGTATCAAAGACCTGATGTTAAACATAATGAAGCCAAGTGGATGAGTTCAATATGATGGCTCTCTGATTTGACTGACCAGTGCCAGTCAGAAAGGAGAGTCACTCGTTAATCTTCTCTGTCCAAATTGTATCGACTGCAGGTGGAAGTGATGCGTCTGAACAGGACCGAGTTTCTGAACGACATCCTGATGATCCAGAGGTAAAACCTGCCATGTGTAGGAGACCATGATGAAGAGTTGCACTGGTTCAGCTGGGTTTCTGTTAAATGTATTAACATTTTTACATTGATATTTGCCAAGTTTTTCTTTTTTTAAGTGAACAAAACCAAGAAATTGTAATCAAAATTATACACATTAAGGAGCTGACATTTGAAATCAAGTAAGAGTTTTTGCAACAATCGAAACCAAATGTTCTAATTTTCTTTAGTTTACAGTAATATTTTTATAAAAAGCAGTTTCATCTTCTTCTGGACATTTCTCACATCTCTCTGCAAGAAGTATTTTTTGCCACTGCTTTCATTCATTTATTTATTAAGCTCTGTAAAAAACAAAGGCAACCAAGTGTGCTTCAGGTCAATTAGAAAATCAACAGTTATATTAAATACCAATAAAAAAATGTAAAAGGATCAAGAACCGTCTTAAAGTCGTCCACTGTAGCACAGCTCCACTAGGCGTTGGATGTAGTTTAGATCTACGTTTTGCACCACTATAGAAAAGTAAAGACTATGCTTTGCTGGGGATTTTGAAGAAACTAACACCCATCAAAAGATTATTCATGTGAATGATTGATCCTGAATGAATGAGGAAGAAATTCCAAAAGAAAAATGTATTCATGTCTGAAACCATCTATCAGTAAATCATACATCTGGTCGTCTTTTCATTTCTGTTCCAGAGTTTATCGTGTAAATATCAAAACAAAGTTAAATAACTTTGAGTCTTCTGTAGCATGAATGTATTAAAATGTACATAGCTTGTATTTGCCTTATTCATGAAGCCCTGTTTAAATATCAATAATTTTATCTTCAACTCTAACTTGAAAATACACATCACAAAAAGAGACAAAAATGAACCGACATAAAAGAATAAAAATAAACTGACAGCTTTACATGACACATTAAACTTGATGCTTTGACCTCAGAGTATCTTCACGTCAGTTAATCTTCATGGTAAAGTTTTCATAACCTGCAGAGAGAAACAAGATGCAGAGATCAGATCAGTGATCCAGCAGCAGTCAGTGCCTCCCACTGAGAAGCTGCAGCTTTACTGGGAACACTGGATCTTTGCTAACTGGGTTTAGTTCAGTACTGCTGACAGCAGCTGGACTGCCTGAAAACATCCATACAGACCTCAGAGTGTTCAGTGTGTGGTCTGGACTCTGTACAAACTCTTCCAGCTGCTGAACGTCTGAATCTCTCAGGCCGTTTCCTCTCAGGTCCAGTTCAGTCAGATGTTGGTTGGACTTCAGAGCTGAGGCCAGAGAAGAACAGCTGATCTCTGACAACCTGCAGAAACACAACCTGGATAAAGAATAAAAGACGTGAGCTGAAGCAACAGGATGCAGGTTAACCAGTTAGAGTCTCATGAATATTAATGACCTGCTTCAATAAAGACCTGCTGACGTCAGCAGGTCTTTATTGAAGCAGGTCATTAATATTTTTCATTTCTTCCATCTTTGTCAGCAGGTTTTCTTATTTCTAAAAACAAAAACAACAATCAGTGAATTTCAAGACGGCACTACAGACGCAGCCTTGGCTCTTATTTTGTGTATTTCTGTGTTTCCTGTTTCCTCTTAACCATCAGGACTGATCTCTGGTCAGTTTGTCTGATCTCTGGTCAGTTTGTCTGATCTCTGATCAGTTTGTCTGATCTCTGGTCAGTTTGTCTGATCTCTGGTCAGTTTGTCTGATCTCTGATCAGTTTGTCTGATCTCTGGTCAGTTTGTCTGATCTCTGGTCAGTTTGTCTGATCTCTGATCAGTTTGTCTGAT
>NW_006800343.1:437648-444386 GCF_000485575.1 Poecilia formosa
AAAGAATAAAACATGTGAGCTGAATTCAACAGGAAGGAGGTTAAAGCAGCTTTAAAGTAAAACAAAATCCTGAGCAGTGATGATAACAGGACCAGGGGTGAAAGTAGGGGGGTACGGTCGGGTACTGCTACCCCTAAAGGCTTTAGCGGGTTCGCAGCAAGAGAGGAGCAGCTGTCAGCTGTAAAACATCATCGGGTTCACTGTGCAGCTGTGACTGGTTAGTTTTTCAAGAACAATTTAAAACACGACTTAATCAGTTAATAAGTAGCTTTTCCCCCATTTCATACAGTTTCTGGACTGTTCTTTACCATAGCAACACGTCGGTCTCAGCATCAGGTGACAAACTGAGACCAGCAGGTCCTCCTCTGATTGGCTTAAAACGTTCATGACTTTATTAAAGAACAACAAAACGTGTTCAAATTAATGACCCAACAATAATAATCTCAGTGATTATTGTTTCAACAAGGTGTTGGCAATTCTGTGCGTTTCGGTTCCATTATTTAAATAACTAGAGGAGTTTAAATGAGCTCATCATCCTGAAAGCTTATTAATGATGCAAAATAAATATAGAGCCTGAAAACCTGATATCGTAACGGACTGAATGTTTTTAAACGTAATCTCTGCTCGGAGCGAGCAGTTGCCATGGCAACAGGTGTGTTTAAATGACAGACAGAGTAAAAAGGTGAGAGTGGTTTAGAGTTGATCACCTGTTCAGTTGTTTTATCTTTGCTGTGGCGAATCACAGCTGCTGGACTGATGACCTTGTTCTTTGTGATACATCATTTACAACAAACATCAAACACGGTAAATATGTTTCATTAAGTATTTAACAAACAAATGGCTTCTACCGCGATAATTGTGTGAAATTAAATTAATTGTCTAATTTAATAAAATCCTGTTTTATTGCTCTCTGGCATCTCGCTTTGAGCTCAGAGTCTGAGAGGCTTTTCATCTATCAAACTATTTTTTTGCCTCTTATTTAGTGGAAATATTGATGTTGAGATTTACTCCAAAACCTTTTTCACCCTTAAAGCTCCACTGTTGAAAATGAGGCTCTAACATTCACAAATAAAATAAAATCCAGTCCAACATCTGGTTTGAGGTGATTCCTCTGGATCCTGTTGGAGGAAAAACATCCCAACTCCAGAAGATGAGCTTTAACCTAACAGAGCTCTGTGGTTCCTCCTGTCAGGGTGAGGAGGAGCCATGTTGAACAAACAGGTCATGATGCTGGGCTGCTGATTATCCCTGTCTGGACACAGGATCAGTAGAACCAGTTTAAAAGATAAAATGAATGGTTATATGCCAGACATGGAAAACTGGGATGACTCCATGCCATGATCAGGATTTAGGTCTCATGGCATCTCAAGGTTCAACATGGCAGCCAGTGGGCTGAAGGAGATACAGCTTTATTCTGTAGCAATTCAAGAGCTACCAGCTGTTATCGCTTTGCAAAAAAATTAATCAGCACAGAAACTCCAAAGCACACGAAGAACCAGTTTTATATATATATATATATACTTTTATCATAGCACCCCCAAGAATTTAAAACTACTTTCACCCCTGGATAGGACTGAAGTCTTATGGTTGCAAAGCAAAGGCAAAAAAATGCTTTTCACAGCAAGCAAAGAAAACTTCAAGTAACACTGATTTCAACGAGGTTTCAGTGTATTTGAACAAAAAACAAGCAAAACTTATCTGTGCCCAAAAGTGCTGCCTTGCAGCTAAATAAAGCAAAAAGGCTCAACACCACATTCAGAGACATTCCTGACAATTAATTTGTGAGGAACTTGGAATCATAAATATCACAGTTTAAAGGAAGAAATTACACAGAGCTGGTTTAGGAAGCAGCATTAAACTTACATCAGTTTGTGTAGATTGCAGCCTGGAGTCTGTAGGAAACCACAGAGCTCCTTCACTCCAGCATCTTTCAGGTCGTTCCCACTCAGCTCCAGTTCAGTCAGATGGGAGGGGTTAAAGGTCAGAGCTGAGGCCAGAGCAGCCCAGCATTTCAATGACAAACTGCAGTTCTCCAGCCTAAATGAAGAATAAAACAGAGGAGAGCTGAAGCCACCAGGATGCAGGTTAAAAATGAAATATGAAAGTAAAAAATGATGAAAACATCACAGCAACATGATGAACTGATGAATAATATCCGATCCAGGAAATCTGGTTTAAACCAGCAGAACCAGAACATGTGACTGACACGAACATTTCAGTGGTTCTGAACTGTAACTTCAGTGGACTTGAAGGACCAGAGTGTGATTTTAGAGGATGAGGAAGATGGAGATCCAGTTAATGTGCAGATGGTCGGGATGGACAGGCTGGTCATCATATTTTTAACTTTGATATCAGCCAGTGTTTGCAGGGCTTTAGACTCATCCTTTGCGCTGGTATTTTTTTCTATTTTTTTCTGAGGTGCACCTAAATTTTTGTTGAGAAAACAAACCTCAGACTCTTCACTTCGCTGACTGATCTCTGCAGAACGTCACACACAGGCTTCATTCCTGAGTCTCCAGTGGTTTTCTCCACGTTGATCCGAATTATTTCCAGTTTTTCCAGACTGTTGCTGGATTTCAGTGCTGAGGCCAAAACTTCCCATTCAGCCTCTGAGAGTTTAATGACACCAAGTCTGTGAAGGAGAAATGATTAAACCAGACAATCTGTCACAAACACAGTGAAATAACAGCGACATCATCTGATGAACATTGAGCATCAAGTTTAACATGACACAGAATCTCTTCAGTCTCAGTGGTTCTGGTCCAGGTCCAGGTTCTGGTCCAGCTGCAGACCTGCTGTGTCTCTGGTTCTGTGTTCAAAGCTCCATTTAACCAAAGTGATGAGACAAACGGAGGAGGTGAACAGCAGCAGCCTGGCGGGCCTCCAGGCTTCATTTACCCCACACCAGACAAGCATTGCTTGGTTATTTATTTTAAATATGGTTTTTGTAAACAGTAACAGTGATGGCAAATATGAGATTATAGTTGACCAATGAACTGAGAATGAAGATTGGGTGAAAATCAATTGCGTTGTCTGATGCCTGGTTGTTTCCCTCTTCAAACTTTTATAATTCAGCTCTGACTGCACACGACACCTTTTCCTCAAAACGTTTGATTTGGAAGGTGCTCATGTATCATGCAGACCAGGGTCTCCTGTACCGGCAGGTTCAGGCGCATAAAGGCTGTTTGGACAATGCAGCACCAAGGTGAGCGTCAAAAATAAAACTCTGGCTGCTTGGTGGGCCTGCTCAAAGCTCTAAGAGCAAATTATAAAGGCTGAGGTATATTCGCTTTTAGAGGCTCACATTGAGCACACAGTAGACCAGGGGTGGTCACTCCAGGCCTGGAGGGCCTCCTGCAACTTTTAGATGTGTCTCTACTTCACCACACCTGAGTCAGATAATGAGTCGTTAGCAGAACCTGACTGCGCTGAGGAGGAGCTTCAGCTGTTGGATCCAGGTGTGTTGGACCAGGGAGACATTAAGAGCTGCAGGTCCAGGACTGACCAGCCCTCCAGGAGACATGTGAGCACATAGGAGGGTAGGAGTTCATATATATATGCACTATTACTATTTATATATAAATAAATAAAAAAATAGTGACGTGCGGTCAGGGGAGGCAGAGCCTCACCTGTCATCATGGAAAAATTATATATATATATTTAATATAGCTTTGCTAATTTTGATGGGTTTTTTTCTACAAAAATCACTGAATTTTTGCATTTTCTCATTCAAATATTCAGAAGTGAAGGTGAGGCAGCAGCGAGCTGAGCCTCACCTGGACTGATCAGCCTCTGGCTAACTGCACTGGCTGCCATTCAAAGCTCCTCCTGTCTGTACGTCGCCAATAAAATGGTTAAAAACATTTAATGTATGAACTGATTTTCCATAATTTAGCTTATCTATATAATGTACAGTGTTCTTTGTCACCAGCTGGGTGTGCAACGTGATTCGTGTGCTGAGGAGCGATCAGAAACGGCAGAGAACAGACTGGAGGTGAGGCAGGCAGTTCTCCGGCCTCATGGCAGGGGGCGCTCATGATCCCAGACATTGGTTTGTGACTCCACGTCTGCAGAGTAAGACACAGTGAGCTAACCATGGAGCTAGCCATACAGTAAATAAGTAAAGTACAGCGATATATTTATTGTTTTTTCCCCTTTTCCGACGTCAACATGGATCACTACATTTCTACACTAAATTTTCTAAAGTGGATTTTCTATTTAAGCAGGAGATAATAACTAAAGGAAGACCAACACCGGAGCTGAAAGTTTTGCTTCAGACTCTGACGGAGTGGTGTACAAGAAACGACAGGCTTTGTGGATGTCCTGCTAAACAGCCATTACTGCTTTCCTTGAGGATAGACGTGGCTTTGGATGAACTGATATTTTTGTGCAGAATGAGCGGCACTTGGTCTTCATTTATAAGCAAAGGTAAGATGGCGAAAACATTTTTTGTTTAGTTTATTAGGTTGATTTTAACATAAAAACTGATAAGTTGAATGTTTTTAAAATAATCACAATCTCTAAATGCCAAAAGCTGCAGCAGTGCTGTCCTGGATGAACTGAATATTTAGATGTTTTAATGTTTGAAATAGTCCAAAGTAGTTAAAGGCCAAAAAATGTCCAGAAGCAACTTGGAGAACGAAGAAGAAACAGGAGGACAGCAGTGCTGAGTCAGCATCCACACCAGGAAGACATCTGGACTCACCGAGCCGTTCTGCAGTTCCTCACAGCTGGAATCAGTCTCCGCCGTCCCACTGCTGATGTGTTGAACTTCTCTGGCTCAAACTCATCCAGAACCTCGTCTGACATCCACAGCGCATATCCCAGAGCTGAGCACTGGATCTCTGAGAGCTTCTTCTCTGATATGTCATTCTGTTTCACCATCCGTAGGATCCCCTGGAAAACCGAGAGGTCGTTCATCTCCGTCAGACAGTGGAAGATGTTGATGCTTCTGTGAGGAGAGATTTCATCAGTGTTTATCATCTTCAGGTTGTTGATGATTCTCTGGATGGTTTCTGGACGGTTCCTTGTCTGACCCAGCAGGCCTCCTAACAGTCTCTGGTTGGACTCCAGACTGAGGCCATGAAGGAAACGAACAAACAGATCCAGGTGGCCATTTTTACTGCTGAGGGATTTCACCATGACTTTCTTCAGGAACTCATCCAGAGAGGAGCAGCTGTGGTCTTTTCCCAGGAACCGGATGATCACCTCTGTGTTGCTGCTGGTGAAACAGTGGAGCATGTAGACTGCAGCCAGAAACTCCTGGACGGTCAGGTGAACAAAGGAGTAGACTGAGGTGTTGCCCATCCCTCTTTCCTTCTTAAAGATCTCACTGAGCACTCCTGAGAACAACGAAGCATCTTTGATGTCGAGGCCGAACAGTCTGAGGTCTGATTTACTGAACATCAAGTTTCCCTTCATCAGCTGCTCCAAAGCCAGTTTTCCCAGAGACTCAACCATCAGCCTGATGTCTGAATCTTCTTCAGGCCCTTCGCCATACTTCTCCTTCTTGTTCTTGTTCTGAAACACCAGGAACTTGATGTACATCTCGGTCAGGGCCATTGGCAGCCATCCTCCCTTTTCCTTCTTTTGCTCATCCTCCAGAACATCAGCAGTGATCCAGCAGAAAACTGGGATGTGGCACATGATGTGGAGGTTTTGTGATGCATTGATGCAGGAGAGGACTCTTTCCACCTGATCATCTCTGAATCTCTTTCTGAAGTACTTCTGTGGGTCAGTGAACCCTCTGACCTCTATGGCCCTGTCAATGAACCTATCTGGGATCTGATTGGCTGCTGCAGGCCGTGTGGTTATCCAGAGGCGAGCAGAAGGAAGCAGCTCCCCACTGAGGAGGTTTGTCAGCAGAGCATCCAGTGAGCTGGACTCTGTGACATCAGTCAGGATCTGATTGTTGCGAAAGTCCAGAGGAAGTTGATTTTCATCCAGACCATCCAAGATAAACAAAACCTGGAACTTTTTAAAGCTGCGGATTCCTGCGTCTTTAATATCTTCAAAGAAGTGATGAATCAGTTCCACCAAGCTGAAGTTTTTCTGTTTCAAGGGATTCAGCTTTCTGAAGGTGAATGGAAATATGAACTGGATGTCCTGGTTGGTTTTGCCTTCAGCCCAGTCCAGAATGAACTTCTGTGTTAAGACCGATTTCCCAGTGCCAGCCACGCCCATGGTCATCACTGCTCTGATTGGTTCCTTTCCAGGTGGGACTGTAAAGATGTCTTCTGGCGTTAAACCTGCTGTAATCTGTCCGACCTCATTGGCCTCTCCAGTTTGCCCCTCTGTGAGGTGGAGATCTGTGTAGAAATCCTTCAGAAAGCTTTTCTTTCCACGCATGGCCACGCCTTCACAGAGAGACTGGACCGTCGTCTTCAGACACTCCTTCAGGTCACGTTGACACCGGCCAACAATATCTGAACGAAGAAACAAAAACAAAAGAGGAATCTTCAGAAAAAACTATTCCTGATATTTTTGGTAGGGGTTTTTTGGTGGAGGCTGAAGGTCTTCCCCTCAGCGACGTAAAAATCATTCCCATGTAAAAACAGCTTCACTATCGTTCCTCAGTTGGAGGGTTGCCAGTTCGATACCTGCTCTGTCTGCCTCTGTTGGTCACCCCCCTGGCCTGCTGGGGGTCAGGGGGCGGCCGCCTCCGACTGGGGTCAGGGGGCCAGGGGGCAGCCGCCTCCGACTGGGGTCAGGGGGCCAGGGGGCAGCCGCCTCCGACTG
>NW_006800343.1:445342-450465 GCF_000485575.1 Poecilia formosa
GGTTAGCGCGGCGCCCCGCATACAGAGACTTTAGCCCGCGGTAATCAGGAGTCCGACTCCCGTCCTCCATTCGCTGGGCCCCCTTACAGTCAGATTGCTGTTAAATAAATTAGTGCCGAAAAAATCCTAAAAAGACTACTGGAGTAATGTGCGACAACGCGTCATGACGTCAGGCTTTTTGATCCATCCAACTGATCAGCGTCTCTTGTAAAGAAAAGGTTTGACTACATCTGGAAACTAAGTCCAAGCTTCATCCTGAGGGTCTGATGGAGGCGATGTCTGCCGCCGTCTGCATGTCGGTTCAGAGAGCCGCTGCTGATCAGCGGAGCATCGGGAGGAGGAGCAGCAGGAAGCAGCGTTTAATTCAACTGTAACCAAACGGGATCCGTTCATAATAAGTTTGGTTTGTGATGTTCCAAAAGCACCAGTGGTCAGTGTGATAATTTGACTCCTAAATGTGCAGCTATCCAGAGATCATCAGCATCAGTCGGTGTTTGGAAAAACAAAACAAAAGTCAGACCCGACTTTGTGCAACGAGCTTTTCTCCGCCGCTCACGAAGAATGATCCGTTTATTGCTCTTTAATTCCTCATAACAGACTGAGTAAAAGCGGGAGGCGGGTCAATATTAGCCGTGAATTTAGCTGATAAAGCCTCCAAGTAGTTGTGAAGCGGTTTGCGCTTACGTCACTATGACGTCACCGCGACTAGTCGACATCGACTCGACTATAATTTAGTCGACCTTAAAAAATATGTAGTCGTTCAACCCCTAGGCCATTTACTATTTAAAGTAAAAAAAGTTTTTGGTTAATAAAAATATATCCTAATGTTTCAATTATTTATATTATCAGTTATAATTTAATTAATTAACAAGGAAAACCGCAGAAAATTAAAAGCTTAGTTTTCCAGACAGTAGTGGTTATTTGGTTTTGACTTAAACTGCTTTCCATAATCTTTAAGGCAGTTCCTGCTCAGACGGAGGCCGCACATCGCTGCTCACCATAAAGATCTAATCTTTCCGTTTTCTGTGAAAGAGACGCCAAAACTGGAAATAAAACTGAGAATTGAAGAAGTTTCTAAGACTCACATCACGTTGTGATAGTTATGAAGAGAACAGATAAATTTTTATTTAGAGTTGAATAAAGCAGCGTTTCTGTTGGGCTGACCTGGATCAGGGCAGTCGGAGGACAAACCCAGCTGATCGGACAGAGCTGGATCTAGAAGCTGAAGCTGCTGGATCATCATTTCACAGGCTCTGCTTCCTTTCCTCATCACAGCATCTATGGTGCTACTGGCTCTGGCTTGGTTCTTTACCAGTATGTCCCGTTTCTCCAGACGATTAAAGACTCCCTCAGTCTCAAGGCCATCGAGGAGCTGAGTCAGGATTTCCTCAGAAACTCTCCTCACAAACTCACTGCGAACTTTCAAAAGCTTTTCCTCTGCAGGCAGAAATCAAGAGACAGACGGGATTTATTCAATCTGAAACCTCCGAGAAAATGAACATGTTGCTCCCTGCAGAGATTCCCTCAGTCTGCTGGGATCAACCTGATCTGCTGCTGCATCGTGTCTGAGTGACCAACACCTGATTCTGTCTACATGTGATCCACTGAAGCATCTGATCTGCAGAGGAAGATCAATAAAGGAGAAACCTTCTGAATGCATGATTCTAGGATATTCTGACATCCTAATTTTATTGGTGAAATTATCGACTGATCAACACATTTTCTTCCCTCAACCCTAACCAAAGAGTCTTCAGTCCCTCTCTAACCTCTAAGACCTCAGTGCATAAAATGCACAGCAAATATATCAGAGTTTACCAGCAGAGTTTCACTGCGTAACTTAAAGCATGGATGTGCATCAGGAAAACTGCAGTAACAAAAACAACTTAGATAGGTTTTACATCTCTACCGTAAAAATCTATTTACACAACCAGGAAAACAATCGATGCTCTTCTGATCTTCCTCCACCACCTCCAGATCTGTTCACTGGTAAAATATGGCAGCAAAGTACAATTTACCGAGTCTGGCAGAACCGGCCAAATGAGGTCCAAACCTAAACTACTTGGGTTAAAAGAGAAACAGAAACACAGGATAAAGAAATACTTTCTGATTCTGGAGGCATCGATGGAATCAGACCTTCAGGAATGTATCAGTCATATGACCAGCTGTGGTTTAACAGGAAACGTCACTGAACAAAACAACATTAAGTCGGTAAACTCTGAGGCTGTGGTTCACCACATACAAGCAACATGAGCTGTGATTGGCTCATTTCTGGCTCTGTGGTCAGACAGAATTAAACTCCAGAGAAATATAAATATTTCATGACGTCTCCCAGTTACACACCAGATATTCAATAACCTGATAAAACCCAGTTTATGATTTAAAGGTTTCAGGTTCTGATCACGTACCGAAGTCCTGCTGCTTCTCTTCAACACGCTGTGCCATCTTTCTCTGGAAAACACAAAGCATTCATCATGTTTCACACTTTATGCACAAAATAATTCGTTTTAATGAGGCCAGAATGGAAACTAAGAATACTGAATCAGAAATGGAAAATACTAATTTAAACCACATTATATTCATCACACATCCTTGTTCTTGTATCAGTTTGAAAACTTTGACTTCAATTCATTTTAGAAACTATAAACTGAATATAAATATATTCCTAACACTAACCTGAACAGACACACATCACCTGCAGACCACAAACTAAGGTTTAGTCACCATAAGGACCATTGGTTCACACACACACACACACACACACACACACACACACAATTTCAATATGAAAACAGACTTGATCCATAAAACCTGATAAACAATAATTTATCTTTTTTTTTTACAGGGTCCAAAGTTCCTGTTAAGGCTCAGCATCGGCTGTTAATCATTCTAGGATCTGATTTCCTTCAAGCTGAATTGAAAATATCTTCATCTTTGTATCCTGCTTGTTGCCAGCTGCGACCAGCAGGGGGCAGCACCAGCTAGCAGTGCTACAGGAAGCCGTTTGTCCTGCAGACAGAAGAAGCTTCTCCGCTCTCCGTCTCCACCATGGTTGGATTTTCTGATCAGTTTCTCCTGATTTCATCACACCTGACTCACCTGAGGCTCCGCCCCTTTACAATTATTACTCAATGAAAAAAAAAAAACCTTTAAAGTTTTGTGAGAACCGCCGCCTCAGTTCACTCACCTGCTCCTGTAATTCCACAGGTGAACACCAGATGGCGCTGTTGGATAACTGTTTTGACATCATGTTTGTTCATTTTCGTTTCTTTTTCATTTATTAAGTAACGATTGTTAAAATCGTTACTTAATAAATGAGCATCAGTTTTAAAAAGAAGGAAAAACTGCAGCCAGAAGCAGAACCGTTTGGGTCAAAGGTCAAAACCCTGCCGCCAACCCAAAGAGCAGAAGCTGCAGTCAATCCAAAGAGGCTCTCAGTTCATTTCTGTTACAAACCCAAACATTTAACATTTATATTGAGGGACAAAAAGATTTTTAATTCACCTGGAACTCAGATTTTCCTAATTAAAACAGATTCAGACAGAAAGCAGAACATGAATATTTAAATCATCAGTCATTAAAACCTGAAATACATTAACAGCTTTATACCAGCAACCAGGGTCGCAACTACATATCATTCAGGTGGATTCATGTGATTTATGAATCTTCATAAATCACATGAATGGTTTCTGAATGTTGGTCCTGGAGGCATTTTTAACGGTTCTGGTGGGTTTTACATGTTAACTCAGTTAAATGGGTCTAAATAACAGCAGTGGGTGGGGATGATCTGTTTACGTACTGTAGGGGGCGCTGTGTCATTTCACCAGACCCACAATCATTGATAAATGTTTGGGAATCGATTAATATAAAATCAGCCCTCTGCTGCCACGTGGTGGTCAGACTGAGGTACTGCTGCTGAGACCAGAAAAATAAAACAAACTATATCAGAATGATGTTTTTTTTTTTTTTTTTCATTTAAAGGTAAATTCATATTGAAACATTTTCCACCCCATGACCAGGAACCCAGATCTCTTAACTGGGACACAAACAGTGAGAACCAACTGGAACCAGTTTGACCCAGTTAGAAAACTGGAGTTTAAAATATTCATTACTGTGAGCAAAATTAGTTTGTTGTTACAGATGAAAACAAAAAGAAAACTGATGAAACTACAGAAATCAGATGATGCAGCTCTGCAGCATGAACCAGAACCAGGCCAAGTTCAAGTTCTGGTTCTGGTTCTGTCCAAACACAGAAAACCAGCTCAGGACTCTGAGAGGGAAACTAGAAGAATGTGAAGTTAAACTCACCCTGATCCGGATCGTTGGCTCTGTTCACACAGAGTCTGAGCGAACTGCAAACTGGACCCGTTTGCTGGTCTTATACCTGACCCACCTGAGGCTCCGCCCCCCTGACAGGACAGGTGTGAACAAGATGGAAAGGTGAGATCACTTCCTGTTTCCATGAATAACTGCAAATGAATTAAGCCGTAACAGAGCAGAGCCAATGAGAGAAGAATGAATCTAACTTTGTTCTGTTATAAACTGATAAAATGATCCTGATTGTTTAACAGAAACATATCTGAAGTAAATCAAACATTTATGCTAATGAATAAGTTTAGTTAAATTATTTGTGATTTTTGCAGTGATTAGAAGTTAAAGGACGTTTGAACAAAGTAAATCTGTGTTTAAATCATGAATCTTTAAGCAGTAGATTTTATTAAATAAATCTGTGTGGTGACTGAAACTGACTGTTATATAAGTTTACATTATAAATAGAATAATTCTGAAGTGATATAAGTCGGTTCAGACTGGAGGAGATGCAGACGGATCTTATCAGCATCCAGGCCCAGTCGGGCATCAACCTGATCGTTTCACCCTGAGCCGCCGCCGCAGACACCGCTTTCAGTCAGACTATAAGTTTAATGAGAAATGTAACATCTGCTATTTTTAGCTTTTATTTAACAGCTTCCAGCTTTATTGTACCGAACTGTTGCCAGATCACCTGATTCAGAAATGATACAGAAAACTTGTTTTCTCTGTTTTACCTGCAACAAGCTGATCTGTCTGATCAGATCTGAAAGATTTTACAGGTGGAGACTCATTTTTAGCATTTTTAGCATTTTTAG
>NW_006800343.1:451347-453466 GCF_000485575.1 Poecilia formosa
ATCCATCCATCATCCATCCATCATCCATCCATCATACATCCATCCATCATCCATCATTCATCATCCATCCATCATCCATCCATCATCCATCATCCATCCATCATTCATCCATCATCCATCCATCCATCCATCCACCCATCCATCCATCATCATCCATCCATCCATCCACCCATCCATCATCCATCCATCCATCATCCACCCATCCATCATCCATCATCCATCCATCATCCATCCATCATCCATCATCCATCCATCATTCATCCATCATCCATCCATCATCCATCCATCATCCATCCATCCATCATCATCCATCATTCATCCATCATCCATCCATCCATCCACTCATCCATCCATCCATCATCATCCATCCATCCATCATCATCCATCCATCCATCATCCATCCATCCATCCATCCACCCATCCATCCATCATCATCCATCCATCCATCCATCCACCCATCCATCATCCATCCACTCATCCATCCATCCATCATCGTCCATCCACTCATCCATCCATCATCCATCCATCATCCACTCATCCATCCACCCATCCATCCATCCACCCATCCATCATCCACCCATCCATCAATCATCCATCCACCCACCCATCATCCACCCATCCATCATCCATCCACTCATCCATCCATCCATCCACCCATCCATCAATCATCCACCCATCCATCCGTTTTCTAACACCCTAACCCCTCAGTGGGGTCAGGAGGTGCTGGAGCCTTATGTGATAATATTTTTATGTTTTTTTTAATAAATTAGTGATTTTGTGGATTTATTAAATTGTCAGATTGTTACATGTCAACATGAAGCAGCCTTTCAGTGATGAAGTTAGCCTGTCCATCTCTGACCTTTGGGTGTGTTCAAGTTCTGCTTAACTAGTTTGTGACGTTTGTACTTTTTAAAGGTAAAGGTTAAATTCCTGCCATGATTCATCAGGTTTTAACTTTCCATCTGCATTTCCTGTCAGATGTTCATCAGTTTCATGCTGATCTGCAACAATTTTAACCTTCGATCCTTCGTTTCTTTATTGCTGACAGTTTCAGCTGTTAGACAGATGGCCTCACATCTAACTGAACCAAGAAATTTATTAATGAATAGAGATATTAAAACTGGTCCAAAGCCTGAGCCCTGAGGGACGCCAATGAACCTGAGCTGCTGCTGAAAACACCTGAAACCACAGATCTAGAAATGATACAGGATAGAAAACAAGTTTCTCTGTTTTACCTGCAACAAGCTGATCTGTCTGATCAGATCTTAGAGATTTTACAGGTGGAGACTCATTTTTATTGTTCCTGTTAAACCAGGAGAGTCTCAGAGACACGAGAACCAACCAAGCATCACCAAACAAACCTTTTTACATCCAACAGCAAACAGACCATCAGGTTCCACCATCAGATGGATTAAAACGTTTTCTAGAAATGATTTCATGGAAAACCTGCTGGAGGATCCAAAGCAGAGAAAAGGAAGAAACTGCAGGAGAAAAACTTTATCATATTAATTCTCCAAAAATAAATCAAAAGAGAGGAATGTGTCCATTCCTCTCTTTTGTTAGAAACAGTGGAGAACTCCCTATTTAACCCAGAAAAGGATTATTTTAGTCTATTAGTAATATCAGAAATTGCGGAGTACGCACTATTCAGATCAATATTATACAGGCCAGAAATGGAATCAGAATCAGAATTAGAATAAATACGAACTTGGAATCCAGAAATACTCAACAGGATCAATCACTGCTTAGTTTATATGACTTTTAACCCAGAAAAGGAATTAGATCAGTCATTCTTTAGCTTATTTTATCAGAAACTGTAGAGTTTCACCATTTAGAAATGGTCTTAGATGCTCAGCAACCCTGAACAGGAGAACTTGGTTTACAGACTTTAGAACAATAGATTAGTTTTCTTTCCTTTGGTTTGTTATTTTGTTTGTATTTCCTTTTAACTCATGTAAAGCACTTTGAATTGCCTTGTTGCTGAAAATGTGCTATTTAAATAAAATTACCTTACCTAAGAAAACAAAACACGTATGAAACAAGTTGACACAAGAATCTTGTTAGTTTTTAGGGAGTTTTTGTTTTTCCCATCTAAATCAGTGTATTTCAGCAGTCCAGC
>NW_006800343.1:453512-454470 GCF_000485575.1 Poecilia formosa
TGTGTGTGTGTGTGTGTGTGTGTGTGTGTGTGTGTGTGTGTGTTTCTAATCTGTATTCAGTAAATGACTAAAACTCTTTTAGCAGATAAATTTGGCCTTGTAAGAACTTTTGGGAACTTTTTGGATTAGAAATGTATTTTTGTTAATTTCTTAAATTGAATCAGTTTGACTAATTGGTAATCAACTCATTTTATTGAAAATCATTTTATCTAAACCCATTTATTTATTTACTTTTTTTTTTACATTTTATCATTTTTAAACATTGCATGAAGGCAGCTAAAATCTTTTTTCTTTAAAAGCTTTAAGTCTCTGGACATGAAAATTGTTGATTTTATCTCACATGCAGATGAAACCAACTGAGAATCTGTTGGTCATTTTTAGTAAAGTTTGACTTTTTCATGAATTTATTAATGTGTCAGTGGAGGAGGAGGGGTTAAAAAGCAATGAATCTACGGTCAAAGTTAAACTGATGTCATCCATCCATCATCCATCCATCATCCATCATCCATCCATCATCCATCCATCATCCATCCATCATCCATCCATCATCCATCCATCATCCATCCATCATCCATCCATCATTCATCATTCATCCATCCATCATCCATCCATCATCCATCCATCATCCATCCATCATCCATCCATCATCCATCCATCATCCATCCATCATCCATCCATCCATCCATCCATCCTCTAACACCCTATCCCCTCAGTGGGGTCAGAAGGTGCTGGAGCCTTATGTGATAATATTTTTATGTTTTTTTAATAAAGTAGTGATTTTGTGGATTTATTAAATTGTCAGATTGTTACATGTCAAAATGAAGCCTTTCAAGGATGAAGTTAGCCTGTCCATCTCTAACCTCTGGGTGTGTTCAAGTTCTGCTTAACTAGTTTGTGACCAGTTTGTACTTTTTAAAGGTAAAGGTTAAATTCCTGCCATGATTCATCAGGTTTTAAC
>NW_006800343.1:456158-456830 GCF_000485575.1 Poecilia formosa
GAAAATGTGCTATATAAATAAATTTACCTTACCTAAGAAAACAAAACATTTGTGAAACAAGTTGACACAAGAATCTTGTTAGTTTTTAGGGAGTTTTTGTTTTTCCCATCTAAATCAGTGTATTTCAGCAGTCCAGCCTACAAAGTTAATATTTTTAGATACCAGTAACTTTAATATCAGTTCATGTCTTTATTACAGTGGCTTTGGGCAGCTGGGCCAAGTCAAAAATATGATATTTCTCATATATTTGGTTTTGCTCAGAGATTCCTTATCATCTCCCATGCAGTCAGAAAGTGCCAAAAGTTGAAAGCACAGGTCAGTGAATTATGTAGCAAATCTTCTAGTGGATCTTATTGAACGCTTAGTGAATATTTCTGACACTAATTTAGCCCCATATAAATGTTATTCTTCATTTCCAAAACATTGAACTTTGTTGGTGTTCAGGGTGAAGAAATGCTGAGTTCTGCTACAAACACCGAAACATTTAACCTGAAACCAGTTCAGGAAAAATAAATCATCAGTTTTCAGCAGCAACATTTCAGACCTTCAGTAACCGGCTCCCCCTGGTGGCCGAACAGGGAACAACATCAACAGTTCTATGACCGTCGGTAACCGGCTCCCCCTGGTGGCCGAACAGGGAACAACATCAACAGTTCTATGACCGTCGGTAAC
>NW_006800343.1:458286-461415 GCF_000485575.1 Poecilia formosa
ATCTGAAGCTGGTTCTGTTGGTCCCTCCTCCAGACCCAGCCGACCCAGTTCTGCTGTTAGCTCCTCAGCTAATTGAAGGCAGCATCAACATGTTTAGAAACTTCTGGATGTCAAACAGCTGAATAATGAGCTGATCTGCTTTAACATCACAGAGGTCAAAGGCCAGGAGGATTAAGAGAAGGAACATGAACTCTGAAGGGCCGGGGTGACTGCAGGTTTGTTTCCTGAAGCTGGAGGTGAAACTTTCCCCTCGGTTTCTTGCTGAGCTTCAGGTTTCCTTCACTGATCTCAGATCTGGAGGTTTTTCTTTCTGGACTTTTCTCCCAGAACCGTTTGGTTCTCCTCCATGACGGGACCCAGATCAGCTCCACTGAGCTGCTCTGCTGCTAAAGCCACAGACAGTCAGCGCTCCGGCAACGTTTTACACCAGACTTTGACTAGATCTCTCAGCTAAGGAGGACTTCTACCCTGATCAGTTTCAGACTGATGAGTTTTAACAAAGTAAAGCTCAGAAATTATTGTTATTTACAACATCTGAAAAAATGTTCAATATTCCATAAAATGCATTTTTTCTTACCAATGAAACTCATTAGTTAGAATCATCCCACACATCTTTGATTTTAGTTGTACTGTGTAGCACTTTGAGATTTTTGCTAATGAAAACTGCGGTACAAATTAAATTGATTATTATTATTATTAGAGTGATTTATTACAAAACTTTCTTTTTATCATTTCGATTATCACACAGATAATGAAAACGTTAATTAACGGAGACTCCTGGTGTCAAACACAAATCAGCTAATAATTAACTCAACACCTGCAAAAGTTTCATCACTTCCTGGTTTCTGACTGAAAACCCAGAATACCCAAAGTTAAACCAGAACTAAACTGCATCATGATCCGCCTTTATGAAATGGGACCGCGGCCAGGAGCGCCTCACCTGTAGAGGCACTGTGCATGCGTTTCTCTGTTTCCAGACCAGAGAGGAGAGAACCAACCGAACCCTTCAGTAGAACCGAGCTGCCCAGTATGGAGCTAAAACTGTCTCATAATTCGCAAATGTACAAACTAAGATTCACAAATGCTCAGGACAAGATTCACACTGACGAGCTCCCTCTGGCCTGCAAGATGTATGGAGTTAGATTTGTTTCACAATTATTCAATCAAAAAAAAATCATGTCAAACAAAAACAGAGTTTTAATTGAAAATAAATTGACTATATCTCATGAAGTTAAATGTTCAAGTGAAACAGTTACTGTATCACAATAAGAGAAACTGCAAAAAATATTTCAGATGTGTAAAACTGAAGTTACTGAGAGTAAAACTGAAATATTTAGTAAGTAGAAAATGCATGTTAAAATCTGATTTTTTTTAATATATAGCTGAAATCAATTTAAACCACAGTACAGTACAGTACGGCGATTATCTGTACTGAAAATAACGCAAAAAAAAAGTAACATAGAAGAAGAGGTATTAGTTTTAAAACCAATAAATAAACTGACTTGGAGAAATATATTTAGCCAAACACACCCAGACCCTAAAAGCAACACTTCCTTCCCTACCTGACCTTCTCTGACTCAACACTTACTGATCTCTCCATCCTCATGCTCTGATCGTCTGTAGCAGCTGGAGGAATCAGTAAGACCTACAAGCCTGTCCTGCTTCAGCTGCACTCTGCTGGTCATACTAGAATGGGGAGTTAGGAGAACACCAAATTAATTTAATATCATAACACAGCAAAAGGCATATTACATGTAATTCAGAATAAAACTAAGTACAGGACACACACCCACCAAATAATAAACACAGAAATTATGTGAATATCCTCCTTCGGCCTGTGACCTACCAGCTTAGTTTTACATTTTACATCTGGAAGAAAATGTATATATTTAAGAGTTACACTGCCTCCCCTCATCGACAACACTTATGGAGGACCAAAACCGACATAATAAGTAATAAATATATAAATAAAAGAATAAATACATATTTTGATAAGAACTAAAAGCATAATATATATTTAGTTTTTCCTTTTCCTTACACAAGTTTCCATCAAGTAATGTATATATTTTCTTTTCATTTCCCCTAAACATGCGTTTTTGTCAAGAAAAATAGATATTTTGCTTTGTTTTTTTTGCTTCTCCCTTTTCCACTCCTGCATTTCTGCTGCATCAACATGTTAATGAGTAAAGCTGCTCTACTATTGGCCAATAGAGCTTTGGAACCAACGTCACTGCGTCAGACGCTGTTGGCCGTTCAGCTCGCTCGGTGCCATCTTTACAGGCCACAGACTAAAACAAACTTTATCCCGGTGCTTTTAATGTGTTACCAACTGCAGTGAAGTTAGTTGTGAGTTGGATATTCCAATGTCTTCCGAGAAAGCAGCGTTTAGCTCTAGGTTGATCCGATTTATGAACGCTAATTTCGGCCAGCCGTTCTCCAGCTCCCTCCTCCCTTACCGGGGATCACGGCAGACAAAATATGTGACTGTCGTCATAAGTTGAGTAAGATTTCTTCTTTGAAACATGGTGGACACTTTAGAACCTGATAAACGGTGTAGTTTTGTGAAGATTACTTACCATCACATTCTGTGTCCTGTCACCGAAGCCCTGCAGTTCGGGACGGAGTTCTGAGATCTCAGGGAGTCATCCGCTTTAGTCAGCGCTAACCAATCGGAACACGTCTTACATCGCTCGTCCTTAAGCCCCGCCCCGGATGTTCATGTAAGTAAAGTTGAGACGGACTCAACCAAAAAATCCTGATATGCAAAAATAAAAGTTTCAAACTAAAATTTGTGATTTCAATTAAAAGTTTTTAAAGCAATTTTTTTGCTTAAAAAAATTCTTACAATTTGATTGAAATATTTTTTTGTTTGAAACAATTTTTTTTGAAAATCCGAAAGTTTTGATCGTAACTCTATGTTTTTGTTTGACGTGATTTTTTTGATTGAATAATTGTGAAACAAATCTAACTCCATAAGTACTCTACAGTTTCTGGTAAAATAAGCTAAAGAGTGACTAATCTAATTCCTTTTCTGGGTTAAAAGTGAGTACTCCACAGTCTCTAAGTAATGATAGTAATCTACGGATGAATCTAAGAAATGTTATATTGGTCTAGGTCAGGGGTCCCCAA
>NW_006800343.1:462698-464772 GCF_000485575.1 Poecilia formosa
TAGTCCCACCTGTGTTTAGTCCTACCTGTGTTTAGTCCCACCTGTGTTTAGTCCCACCTGTGTTTAGTCCTACCTGTGTTTAGTCCCACCTCTCTAACCTGATCAGGGAAACGGGTTAGAGAGACAAGATGGAGACTCAGACACAGAAACCTAAACAAACACAAAGAAAACTCAAATCCTCACAACAACATTTTGATGTTTCTATAAAGTGAATCAAACTGGATGCAGCAGATAAACATCGCCTGTTTGGCTGGAAGAAACAAAAACCTCAGTAAAAAACATTAAAATATAAAGTTATGTGAAAATCCAGAAGAGAAGAATAAAAATAACATCATGACAGAAAACTACAGGAATGATTCTCTAGTAAAAGTAGCAACACGTCAAATATGAAGCCAATTTTATAAGAAGTCCAACTTATAAAGATTATTTAAATGTTACTAGTTAGAATCAGAGGGTAAAAGAGTAGAGACATTATTCTGTAGTAAAAACTAGAATTACTAGTAAAACGTATTTGTCCAAAAATTTACTCAACAGTAAAATCAAATTTGGTTAAAGAAAAAAAAAAGGCAACCCCTGAGTTATTAATAACATTTAATTTAGTATTAAAATGTTTTCATCAGGAAAACAAAAATATTAAGTATAAAAATGTGCAGTTATTTGCAGTTTCTGGCATTTCAAAGTGAAAAAATAATACAATAAATTATTACTATTTCTAAATAAAATATCCTCAATACAAAACTGATTAAACTAAAACTAACATAGAGATAAAGTTCCTCCAGTGATAATATCTAATATTTACTGTGATTTATTGATCTCTAAATGGATCAGGAGATAGAAATATTTGAACAAAGCTGGTGTAGAGACAGGAGGTCTCACTTCAACATAAACTTGTTCTTCATTCAGTTTCCCAGCCGGTAGAAGAATCAGATATTTAACTCAGGTAAGAAAAGCGACACTATGATAAAATTACTGAAGTAAAAGTAATGAATGTAATAAATCTAGTAAAATTACTCCTAAATGTTCACTTTTTTAAAGAAACTAGTTTCTCTACTGTTTCGGGAACCAGCTGGTCTGTCAGACTGGGATCCAGTGGGTCCCCGATCCCCTACCCCGCACGCGCCTGCACAGGGCGCGGCCTCGTGAACGCGCATGGCGGCGCGAGGAGGCGATAAAGGTGCGCGCGCCCGGAGCTTCACAGAGCGACATTACCGGAGGAGAAACGCAGAAAAACCAGAAAAATAATGAGGGAGATCGTTCACATCCAGGCGGGGCAGTGCGGGAACCAGATCGGAACCAAGGTTTGGACCCGATTTAAGTTAAATTTTAGGGTTTTATTTTAATAGTTTTCATGATTCCAAGTTTATTCTCCTGCTAATGAAATCAATAATTAATATCGTAACTCTGAGTTCTGCTGGGTTCGGGTCTCCAACTCACCTGGTTCAGATGAGTTAATCTGTCCTCTGCAGAAAAACATTTTAAACTTCAACTCAAACTACAACATTAAGTAAATAAAATAATAAGACTAAATGATTAAAATACATTTTTCTATCTTCACTGCAAGAAAAAATAACAGAATAGTAAATACATTGTTCATTAAAACTACAAATTTAAATTATTCAGCTGAAAATGTAAAGTTTTAAACACGAATACAATACTTCATCTTTCTAAAATAAAAGTTTTCCTCCAGTTTAACTCTGTTAATACTGAATTTGTAAACTGTAAATAAACGGGATTTTATTTTATTAAATCTAAAAGTAAATTTATTTTTGTGGTTTTTAACCATTAAAATGTGAGGATAAGATTATAGGATGTAGTTCAGTTTGTTTTTAGCTGCTGTGAAACACTGAGATGGTCAGAGGGCCCAGTCAGAGGGGACCCAGTCAGAGGGGACCCAGTCACAGAGGACCCAGTCACAGAGGGCCCAGTCAGAGGGGACCCAGTCAGAGGGGACCCAGTCACAGAGGACCCAGTCACAGAGGGCCCAGTCAGAGGGCCCAGTCAGAGGGGACCCAGTCACAGAGGACCCAGTCACAGAGGGCCCCGCCAGAGGGCCCAGTCACAGAGGGCCCAGTCA
>NW_006800343.1:466403-480308 GCF_000485575.1 Poecilia formosa
GGACCCAGTCACAGAGGGCCCAGTCAGAGGGCCCAGTCACAGAGGGCCCAGTCAGAGGGGACCCAGTCAGAGGGCCCAGTCATTGTGACAGTTTCAAGGTGTTTTATTGGAGAATTGAAAGGTGGCTAAACGCACGGAGACGTAATTCTTTGCTGCTTTTTTTCCGAGGCCAGCTTGGAGATTTATTACATTTCCACCGATTCATCTTACAGCTTCATCAGTACAAAACCAAAAATCTCCCGGTATTCTTAACATCACCCTTTTTTATATAATCTCATCTTTACTGATGTGAGTTGTAAAGTTTGGACCAATGATTTATGTAAGGATCCCTTCATTCCCTTCACTGAGGTCAGGCCGATTCATCACAGGTTGTTCTGATCCGTCAGAACTGCCTCCTTCCCAAATCATATTTGGTCCAACTTTGCGCTTCGTATGCAAGGGAAGGAGTCAGGTCAGTTTCTCCGCTCTTACATAATTATTCCACTTTCAAGTTGAATCCTAATTAACCTCAGCAGCTGTTTCTTATTGCTGCTCTACTTTTAATGGCTACATGTGAATATAAAATTCATCTATAAACCTTTTTAGGAATATATAAAGGTCACTTAAAGCGGTTAGAAATTAAAAAGAGGGATAAACATTAACATAGTTTCCATGAGTAACTTCCACTAATATAATAATTCCAGTACATTGATTAAACACACTTGGCCATTGCTTCCATGATTGTTCTCCCATTTGTATAAGAGTGAAAACCCTGTTGGCCTTTTGTTGATTTGTCTTATTTCAGGGGAAAAAACACTTTATGGTCCCGTTGCCACGGGCGACCGCCAGCATCACATGAAATTAGCACAAATGTAACACAATCATGGATCCACAATGAACCGAGTCATAGATAATTGTTAATACATCAGAACTGGTACATAATCTTGATAATTTATGAAGGGATGTCCATGATGCACATAGAGTTCAGAGTGATAAAGGAAGTTCTGAATCAGAATAACCAAATATTGTCGCATAATGTTTGTGCTCCCTCACTCTGTGTTCCTGGTGTATTAATTATTATTATTATTATTAATAATTAGTGTGTTCCTCCTGTGTTGTATATAAATTGTATAACAAACGTGTTGTTATATGAACAGAGTCTTTCCCACGAGTTCATTTTATTCCAACCCAACTTCTGTTTCATTTCGATTGAACTCTTTAGACCGTTGAACAACCATAAGCATCAAAATGTCCTTGAGCTCAGCAGTCCTCTGAACCGGGTCATGGGTTCTCCGGTCCGGGGACCTGGTGCGCGAGTCCATCTGATGTTCACCATCCTTGGTCCACTAGACCCATTTCCTCCTGATGGGGAGCAGGAAAAGAATGATTAGTACGACTAGAGTTGTTCCTACTTTGGCGGCTGAAGCTCCACCTTCACCTGACATTTGAATCAAAATGATCACGAAAAACGATGAAAGTCCAGATCTCCTGTCAGCTGTGGCCCGTTAATCTGGTACCGGTTTAAATCTGGTACCGGTTTAATTCTGGTACCCGTTTAAATCTGGTACCGGTTTAAATCTGGTACCGGTTTAATTCTGGTACCGGTTTAAATCTGGTACCGGTTTAAGTCCCGGTACCGGTTCCGTCCAGGATGATGGAGCAGTCGGTTCTTCTCTCTGTTTCAGTTCTGGGAGGAGATCAGCGATGAGCACGGCGTCGACGCAGCAGGAAGCTACGTGGGCGACTCGGCGCTGCAGCTGGACAGGATCAACGTTTACTACAACCAGGCGTCCTGTAAGTTCTGCAGAACCAGCCGGGTTCTGTCTGCAGGTTCTGGATGAAGCTGGACTCTAATCTATCTGTGCAGCACATAAATACGTCCCCCGATCCGTTCTGGTGGACCTGGAACCAGGAACCATGGACAGCGTTCGCTCCGGAGCCTTCGGCCGGCTCTTCAGACCCGACAACTTCATCTTTGGTAAGACGGGTCTGGATCTGGACCTGGACCGGCACTCTGAAAGCTGACCTCTGACCCTGGATTTGCTCCTGTCCCAGTTTCAGTTTTCCCTGCTGACCTTCTGCTGTCTGCAGGTCAAACAGGCGCTGGGAACAACTGGGCCAAAGGTCACTACACGGAGGGGGCGGAGCTTATGGACTCGGTTCTGGACGTAGTGAGGAAGGAGTGTGAGCACTGCGACTGTCTGCAGGTGGAGAAATTCAGCTTTTAACTCTGGAAGAGTTTAAAATGATCAGAAAGAAAATCTCCAGATCATCAGAACTTGCTTCATCAAATCTGTTGATTCTGATCATAAATATTGAGAATAAATTTAAGCAGGAAATGTTAAAATAAATGTTTGCATAATTGTAAGTTTATTTATAACTGTGCTGTCAGTTGGAAGAAGAATCCTTCCAGATTTTTCTAAAATGTATTTAGTTTCTGTAACAGATGGAACAGCTCTGCTTCCGTCACATAAAACCGTCACTGACATCAGATTCTGTAAAGACCCAGAGGATGAAACTCATGATGGTTTTTTTCCTGTTTCATTTGGTTACAAAAAGCAGAAACTGAAGTAAAGCGGCTCGTCTTCTGGTTTCACACAGAAGCAAAGAGTTTTGGTTCATAAACTTCTGTTTGAAATCTCTGTGAGCTCAGTTTTGGGTCGATCTTTGGTTCTGATGTTTAGTCTGAAGAACTTGCAGGCCCAGTGAGGGGAACCGGTTCTCTACCGTCTCTTTAGTCTCTCAGTTGAACCATTTTCAGATGGTTTTTCCCTGCAGGGCTTCCAGCTGACCCACTCTCTGGGAGGCGGAACCGGTTCTGGAATGGGAACCCTGCTGATCAGTAAGATCCGGGAGGAGTACCCGGACCGCATCATGAACACCTTCAGCGTCATGCCGTCGCCGAAGGTACGCGGTCCGTCCGTCAGGTGAACGTTCAGACCCGTCTGTTCCCGTCTCCTCTGTGACTCCCAGGTTTCGGACACGGTGGTGGAGCCGTACAACGCCACGCTGTCCGTCCACCAGCTGGTGGAGAACACCGACCAGACCTACTGCATCGACAACGAGGCTCTGTACGACATCTGCTTCCGCACGCTGAAGCTGACCACGCCCACCTACGGCGACCTGAACCACCTGGTGTCGGCCACCATGAGCGGCGTCACCACCTCGCTGCGGTTCCCCGGGCAGCTCAACGCCGACCTGCGGAAGCTGGCCGTCAACATGGTTCCCTTCCCCAGGCTGCACTTCTTCATGCCGGGCTTCGCCCCGCTGACGGCGCGGGGCAGCCAGCAGTACCGGGCCCTCTCCGTCCCGGAGCTCACCCAGCAGATGTTCGACGCCCGCAACATGATGGCGGCCTGCGACCCGCGCCACGGCCGCTACCTCACCGTTGCGGCGGTCTTCCGCGGGCCGATGTCCATGAAGGAGGTGGACGACCAGATGCTGAACGTCCAGAACAAGAACAGCAGCTCCTTCGTGGAGTGGATCCCCAACAACGTGAAGGTGGCCGTGTGCGACATCCCGCCGCGCGGCCTCAAGATGGCCGCCACCTTCATCGGAAACAGCACCGCCATCCAGGAGCTGTTCAAACGGATCTCGGAGCAGTTCTCGGCCATGTTCCGCCGGAAGGCCTTCCTGCACTGGTTCACCGGGGAAGGCATGGACGAGATGGAGTTCACCGAGGCGGAGAGCAACATGAACGACCTGGTGTCCGAGTACCAGCAGTACCAGGAGGCCTCGGCCCGGGAGGACGACCAGAACTTTGAGGAAGAGGAGATGATCGAGTAAGAACACGGAAAGATCTGGTTTCATGCTGGTCTTTCATATTTGATTCAGGAAATTAAAACCAGAGTAAATATTTCCATGTGATTGTTGGACTTAAATGAAATAACTTTATTTTTGTTGAACAGATTTAATTATCGGGTCAAAGGTTGAGAAATGATCCGGTTCTTTAAGACTCATTTCAGTGAATCCCAACATCAGCAGCTGGTTTCATGATTTATCCTAATAAATGTTTTAACATGTTGAAATGAAGGAAACTCATTAAATGTTTCTGTATCTTCAAACAAAAACAATATTTTCTAAATGCAAATTGAGAAATAAAACATTTAAACCAGAAACTCTGGTTGGTTCAGCAGCTCGTTTATCTGCAGACATGAGTGTCGAGGATTCTAAGGACGTTTCATCGCCACCTGCAGGCCTGGAGGCTAAAAGCTGCTGCAAACTTTCCTGGTTTTTATTTTTTAAAATCTGCTAAAACTTTTTAGGTTAATTGTTTTTATTATTTTTTTTATTATACTTGAAAGTAACACTTTATTTTTCTGTGGTGAATTTAATCATCTCTCAAACTCAACAGTTAAAAGCTTATAAATGATTATGATCAAATTATCATCTGAGATGGAAAATCTCCAACAGGTCAGTTTATACCTCAGAAACTTCCTGTAAGAATAAAACTTCAACATTTCCTGCAGATTTCTGTCTCCAAAGCCTCTGACTGACTGACAACAATCCAATATTTAATAAGTTCAAACAGAAGCAGCAGGAAGGCAGAAACTTGTTTCCAGTTTGTTTCTCATTTCTGCAGCAGTTTTCTGCAGGTTTGTTTCTAAGCTGAAGTCTTTTGTTGAGCTGAATGGTTCTGATCCGATGGATCCTCAGGTTCTGCCTCCATCAGCAGTCGGTTTGTTTCCCGGCGGTTCTGTTTGTGTGGTGGATTATCAGCTGTCAGACAAAATGTCCGCCTGGTGTCTGGATCTTTGTTTCTGCAGCTGATTCATCAAAAGGTTTCAGGCTGAAGCATCGAGGTCAAAGTTCAACACGGAGCTTCTGTTGCTGTTTGGAAAAATTCATTTGTTCAGGTAAAGTTTCTGCAGATCATCTGATTTAAATCTGCTGGAGTAACAACAGAACTTTGAGAAAATCAGGAAATATTTTTAATTTGTTCAGCCAAAAATGTCCTGCTTGGTTTTAAACATTGAATCTCTGCAGCAGATCACGAAACTGATCACAGAAAGAGACTGGAAAAAATGAAGAGATGAAATATTCTCTAAAATGTATAAAAGAAATGACATCAGAATCCTAAAAGGTTCTTGTTTCTTCACCAGGAGTCGGACTGAAGAAAGAAACATGAAACTTCAGCTTATCATTGCTAAGCTCAGCAAAGATGGAGGCGAGAGAAAATCAGTTCCTTTAATTTGACCAAAAGTAAAAAACTTGTTTTACCGTTAAAATCAGAGAATATTTGAGATTATGGAGAATTTTTAGTAATTTACTGTCAAAGAACATGACGCAGTAAATATTTTCATGTTCTGTGTTTAAGTGCAAAATGATGAGGTGAAACACGGAAATGACCATTTTACTCATCGAGTTAGTTTTCCAAAGTGAGGAGCCTTTAGTGACCCCTTGTGGCCACATGAGGAAATTATTCATCATTTAACAGTTTGAATAAATGTCATTTACTGCTGAATATGTAAAAAAACTGAAACTGTACAGATTGTAAAATATATAATCACTGTAACAAACGATAAACACCAAAAAAACACAAAATATTTTTTAAAATATCTAAACAGTTAAAAACTTTATACTTTTCAAATCTACCAAAGATTAAATGTAGATTCAGATTAAAAAGATTTGAAATATTAAACAAAACTAATTATTGGATATTTTCTTCCATCCTGGGATCAGTTTAAATAACCAGATTAGAATTCAAACATGATTTTGAATCTGGTTTATTTTATAATATTCTCCTCCAGCTTGAAGCTGATGTAACCCGTTGGATCCAGATCAACCAGATCAACCAGATCCAGGATCCTGGAGATAAATCATCTCTAGTTCATCTTTACAAACCCGACGGCTCAGAAAGCAACATGGAACCATTCAGGCTGAGATTCTGTCTGGAAACTGGAAAAACTGATTTTATTTTTATCTCAGTTTCTGTTAAAGCTGCAGATTAAATAAAGTTTTTCTGCTCCAAGGGAAACTTGATCTGTTAGAAACTTTTTAAAGTTTTCATCCAGATCAACCAGAAACTGATGATACATCTGATATTAAGTTCAGCTCTGCTTTAGTTATTCAGGAAAATGAACTTCAATAAACAAGTTTTTGTTTTTTCTTCTCTTTTCTGACTTATTTTAATCTCTGCTGTGATGTAGTTCAACAACGAGCCACAAGGAGGAGCTGCAACACAAGCGCCTCTCCTCTCAGGTTGGAAAAAGGTTAAAATCAGGTTCCGATGTATCTTAGAGCTGCATCATAAGTTAGAAAATCATCAGAAATGTTATTTATTACAGTTTTATAACATTTGGACTCATTTCTCACACAGTGGTCACATTTAAAGTGTTTAATTTCTGGTGATTCTGGTTTAAAACAGTAAAAACGAGCAAAGTTGATCTGAATTATTTGTCAGCATCGTTAAAAAAAATGATTCTAAATACAGAAACGTTGTGATGTGAATAAAATGCGTCTGAAGAAGATGAAGCACCAGAACAGAATCAGCTGAAGGTTTTATTAAATCCAGTGGGCTTCATAGAACCTCATCAGAACCTCAGATACATGCAGAAGGAGCCCAGACCCGGTTCTAAACCCAGACCCGGTTCTGAGCCCAGACCCGGTTCTGACAGCAGATCCTGAACAGAACATGGAGATCATGTTTAGTTTGATCCATTTCTGGATTAAAATCCTTTTTATTCTTTGTTTTCTTTCTGACTGAACATGAAGAAAACTTCATTTTTGGCTCCTTATTAACGTAAATAAAGTCAGTAAATCTGTTTCTGTCTGAGCTGAAATCCTGGAGCCGCTGAAGTAACGAGGTTCTGGTTCAGGATCGGCTCGGTGAGCAGCAGCAGCTTAACGAGCTCAGATAATTGGCTGCAGTGAGGAAGAGGAGGCAGCTGCTGGTCCCACCTTCATCACTCCGTGCTCCTCTTCCTCTGGAGACGATTATCCAGAAAAGGTTTCAGAGCTTCTGGTTTCATCTCACACAGAAATTAAAGAAAAAACTTCCTTCACAGAAATCTCTGAATCTGTCAGATGGTTTCCTTCATTTCCCTCCCAGTCAGACGGATTGACCTTTGACCTTTAAATGATTTGATCTCAGGTTTGTTTTTGTTCCTGTTTCCTGATTTAAACCCATAAAAACTCAAGATCAGTTTGACAACAGATTTAACCTGCAGCTCAGATTTTAGTGAATCCAGAAATAAAAACTGAGACTTTTTCTCTCCTGAACTTTGATTTCAGCAGAAGTTTCTCGTTTCCTGTCCAGAACCAGAACTGGAGATGAGGAACTGATCCGATTGGATTTCCACCTTCAGGCTGGAGGATTGGATCCATCATGAGCCGCAGACTGATGAACAAATGAACAACAGGCGACACCGGGACCGGGTCCGGTTCAGACACCGGGTCCGGTTCAGACACCGGGTCCGGTTCAGACACCGGGACCGGGTCCAACTGTAACTGAGCTCCACCAGGAATCCATGAATAAACTCAGATTTACTTTAAACTGAGCAGGAACTGCAGCAGCGCCACCTAGAGGTTCCCATCTTCTCCTCCTGATCTGCAGAGAAATCCTGAATCGATTAATCGTGAATCAATCAAATCAACTAATTCAGTAATCGATTAATCATTAACTGGAGGATTCAGACTAATGAAGGACATTTACTGAAATAACATCCGAGCTTTAAGACAAAACTATTAAATAAATATAAATATTTTACATTTAAGATAAAAACCAAACTTTTTCTCCTCTGCTGCAGCTTCACCTGTTTTTTATGTTATTTATCTGATTCATCTTTTGCTACAAACGGTCAAACGTTCATTTAACTAAAGCTGTTATTGACCTTTAGGTAATAAAATGTTTTTCTTATTTAAAATTAACTGATTTATTTTTCATATCAGCCATTTTCAGATTCAGCCCAACAGTCTCTGGTGTCCCTCCAGGTTCTGTTCTAGTTACTCTGCTTTTCTTTCTTTTTTATTAATCTACATTATAATTACAGAAACATTTTTGACTGTTTAGATAAAATATTTTGATTGTTAATTCAGGAACAGCAGCTCTTTTTTTATTATAATAATTTTGCTGCCTTCACTTTTAATTTCAGCTTTTATATGTGAAATATCCCATAATATTTCTCCTGTTTTTCCTACTTCCATAGAAATAAAACTAAAAGCTGTTCATGATTCTTTCTTCTTCTCTTATTTGTAGTTTTTCTGCCCTCTAGTGGTTGAAACCATTAATTCAGTTTCAACCAGATTTTTTTCCTCTTCAGATTTAAAAACATTTTTCAGCCTGAAGGCATCAAACTGCAACCAGTCGATCCTCCGTGATCGTCATACACTATTATTAGTGTGCGCGTGTGTGTGTGTGTGTGTGTGTGTGTGTGTGTGTGTGTGTGTGTGTGTGTGCGTGCGTGTGTGTGGGACAAAGACAGATGATTAGAGAGCTTTTAATTTGGTGAGACCTGCTGCCATGGTAACGGGGTTTTAACACGGAGCTGGAAACTTCCTGCAGGAGAAACGGAACCTGCAGATCTTTAGTTTCTGTAAGAAGAAACAGGCAGGAATGAGGCTGCAGGAACAAGCCTGAGCGACACACACACACACACACACACACACACACACACACACACACACACACACACACTCTGCTCCCCAGACAGGAGCGTCAGAGGAGGAGGAGGAACAGGAGCTGCTGGATCCGCCTGGCAGTCCAGATTCAGGGTTTATTTCTCACTGAGTCCAGCTGGTTCTGATCCCGGTTCTCCCGGGACCATCTCAGTCTGTCCGGCGGCTCCAGCTGCCGCGGTTCGGACAGCCAGGTCGGGTTCCTCCAGATCGCTCCGGGTCAGAGGAGGAGATGGGAATCGTTTAGGAGCCGCAGCTGCAGGAATGGAGGCTTTAGGAAGTTTGGTTAGTAAATCCTGATCCCATCCGCAGAGCCGAACCGAACAGAACCTCCAGGATGATGTCAGGGAATCCCAGGACTTTATTCCTGATCCACGGATCCGGATCTTCTCTGAAGGAACGAGATTATTTCAGTTTTTATTCTGGGATCAGGAGGAAGTTTGATCTGCAGCTCCTGAACTCTGAGGAGGAAATCTGGATTTTCCTTCAAGATTCAGCAGAAATGTAAAGATCTCAGCTTCCTGACTGCAGATATGATCATTTAGGAGTAAAAAGGAAACACAACACCTGGTTTACCTGCCAGGTACTGAAGGTGAGCTGCTGATCATCACTCAGATTATCTCCTGTGTTCAGAGATTAAACTTCCTGCAGATTAAAACAGAAGATTCAAGATTCAGATTCTTATAATTGTTCAGGGGTAAAAGTTCATAAAGTCACATGAACAATAAGATGTTAAAGAATCAGAGGAACTAAAGTCTGATTCCTTCAGGATTTCTGCTGGACCTTCTGCGGTTCTGAAGAACCTTCGATCAGAAAAATCAAATCAGACAGAAAAACTTCAACTGAACATAAATGAATAAAAAACTGATGCAAAACAAGAATTATGGAGAGAAATTTGCTCAGTTTTTATAATAAGTGTAGAAATAAAAACACAGAGCAGAAAAATTTAGTAAAAAAAAACATTTTTATTCATTTATAATGTTTGTATTTCAGTTATTTCTGCTGTCAGATTAAAGTTGGCATTTATTTAGTATAAAACATTAAAAAATGGCTGTAAAAATTCAGATAATCAGTAAAATTATATTTAAAGATCAAAACATGTAAACATGGAGAAATAACTAAAAACTCTCCAGATTCAGACTCAACAAAACCCCCAGAGGAATGAGGCTTATTTTTGATTTATCAGTAAAATGTATTGAAATTTCCGTCCAATAATTATATTTTTCTGCTCTTTGTTTTTAGATTCATAAACCGTTTTCATCTCGTCGTCGTTAAAATGTTCGACTTCATGAAACAGGAAAATGAGTCTGTTGTTAAAAAATGAAAGTTAAAACTAGTTTTCTAAGTTTCTCAGTGAAGCAGATTCTGACAGAACCAGAAATTAAACTGTTACAGGATGGAAAGAAACACAAATCTGAATAAATTAATAAGAAATAATTTTATTACTGATGTAAAAAAGTAACAAGAAAACAAATAATAAAAAAATATCCTAAACAAACAGCCACTGATGTATTTCAGACATAATTGTTGCTTTAATATAAACTGAACTCATGTTGATATGAAAGTTTATATTTACTACAGATATAAATATGTAAGATTTTTATATCTTACATTATAAGATATAAATATTTTAATGCTTTAAATCTTCTATATTATTTTTATAGATGATCAGAGTTTCAGGTCCAGTAAAAATCATTTTCTCTGAATAAACCCTAGAATGAAACTTTTCCCCTCCTGATGACTGAAGGGAAACTTTCTGGATTATTTCAGTTTGTTTCTGCAGATCAAAGCTGCAGCTGTCGGGTTTTCATCCCGGCTTCAACAGAACCAGTTTGGATCATTTAGGAAGCAGACGAAGTTCTGCTGGTTTCATTTCCTGCTCAGCGTTAAATCGGATCGTCTGGAAGGAAACTGGAGGTTTCCTGCTGTTTCCTGACCCAGTTTAAGGTTTGGATTCTGCAGCAACATCAGGAAACGATGAAGGTTAAAAAAAACAAACTCAGGATCAAGAAGCAGCTTCAGAACAAACCAGCAGGAACTTAATTCACTTTGGAGAAACTTAGGAGCCGCAGGGAAGAAATTCTCCTCAAAACAGAAACAGAGTCGTCTCTTAAAGCTGCTGCAAACTTTAAAGTTTCTTTTTAAAATGAAAAATAAGCCAGAAGAACCAAAACTGTTAGAAATGATCTTGTTAAAGTTTGGTTTGTTCACTCAGAGGGAAATAACTTGTCTCTCTTTCTGTCCTTGTAGATCCTCTTCATGAAAGATCAGAGTTTCCTTCCACCAGGAAACCTTTGTCATGTTTTCAGTCTCATTATTCCAGTTCAAGTTGTTTTAACTTCACATGAACTGTGGTGAACGCTGAGCGGAGGATTTCTAGGAAACCTGACAGGATCATGTTGGAGCGCCGCAGGTTTCCGGAAACAAACCAGAAGAATCTGGAAATGAAACAGATTCAGTTCTGCAGGAAAACCTTCAGCTTCCAGCTGGACGATGGACAGATCAGCCAGTTTCCACCAAACCGGGCTCTCTTCGTTTTCTTATGATTCAAAGCAAAGTTTTACAATAAACCTGAAATATTTTATTCACATTGAAAACAGAAGTTAACAAAACCAAACAGGAACTCCTGGACATCGAGGACTTTCTTCACTTTGGCAGGAACATCATGACAACCATCTGGAGATGAAAACCAGAGAATTAAAATCCGACGATACGCAGATGACAAGGTCATTTATATCAAAGCTCAGAAAACTTAATCTGAGTTTATTAATCTGAGCTCATCTGGATTAATAAGGGACTATAATTTCCTGTGAAGTTGGACGAGGGTTTGGTTTGTTTCCTCTGGCCGCCATGCTGCCTGGAGCGCCGGGCGGCGGTGCAGGCAGCGGCGGGCGCGGCGGCGGCGGACGCTGCCTGCTGCGCTGGTTGGGCCAGCGGCTCTGGTCCCGCCGGGGAACGCTGCTCTTCGCTCTGCTCTGGTTCGGATCCTGGCTCTTCCTCAACGGCCTGGTTCTGGTCCACCGGAGCATCATGTCCGACTTCTGCACCGACGACAAGAGCAGGAAGATCCTGCAGCGTCTGGTGAGTAAATGAATGTTTGGTTCCTAAACTTTGCTGTAATCTGAGTTTTTCTGGAGAATTTGTTGTTGCTGATTGGAGGATTATTCAGTGTTTCATTCACTGGTTGATCTTTGATATTTTCTGTCCAGATTAATTTTTACTGTCTGTTTCTGCTGGATATGAATGAGATATTTTACATTTCGATGTAGTGAATTTCCATTTGCTGCAGAGCAGATGGATTAATACTGACTGGTCCCAGTGAGTTGAACTGGTTTTGATGATTCAGCTGCAGATTTTCTACTTTTAGATGAACTATTGAGGGTTTTAGCGCCTTCAAGCTTTATGATATTTCATAGATTAGAACCGAATTATGGGGACAGGCTGTAAAATGAAACTGGTTTTCTGGAACAAATTGATCTGGGAATAAAATCTTTCATTTCTGATCATATTTTCTTTCCTCCATGAACCAAAGCAGCTGATTGGATTCATGATTTAATAGTTTATCTGATTATTTTGGTTCAGATTTCTGCCTGGATGGATGAAATCTGTAGAAATATGACAGAAATGCAGGAATCATGGAAATCTGCAGTGTGTGTCACTGTTTACTGTTGTGATGAGTCGGTTTGGATCAGAACCGGGTCGCTCCGGCCCCTCTGATGGTAAACAGATGACCTGCTGATGTTTTATCTCTCGGTTGTCGTGGTAACCAGCTGCTGCGTCTCAGAGCCGTTTTCTGATCTGCATTTTAATTTTCTTTCCCTCCTTCCTGTTCCCTCTGTTCCTCGTTTGTCTTCAGTTTTGGGTCGATTTTTCTTGTTCCTGCCGGTTTTTAATTTTCTAAGATGTTTCATCTGTTATTTTCTCATCTCTGTTTCTTCTCTTGTCGTTTATCCTGATTTGTTCCTGGATTTTCACCTCGTTAGTTTTCCCTCTCAGATTCTTCAGGTGGCAGGAAAAAAACACAGAATGATGAAAATCAGAACAGACAGTTTGGAAATCGGTTCACATTCTCCTCCTGAATCGATGTTTTCATCATGCAGCCAAAAATCTTCCCATGATGCTCAGCTTCATCAGAGGGACTTCAGGGTCACGACCTGAAACTTTTAGTTTAAGTTTTAACTGCCAGGATGGACAAACGCCAGAGAGGCGACAGCTGCTGCTCGTCAACCTGGGGAGGGTCAGAGGTCAAAGGTCATCACCAAGCTATCAGAGTGTCAGATGGCAGGAAAACGTCACAGCAGATTCACCCCGACGTCAGAACGTCAAACTCAGGAGGTCAAAGGTCATGACACCAAACCAGTATGGAAAACCTCCCGTCTCTAGAAACAAGAAGTTTTCATTTGAATAATCAGATTAAACAAGGTCAAAGGTCAGAGCAGCTGTGAAGCACAGTGGTGGGGGGATGATGATCTGGAGAAACAAGACATGAGTGTACAAGACGTCCTCAGGAAGTTGTACATTTGCTCCGTCCATCACTTCCTGTTTCCTCCGTCCATCACTTCCTGTCTCCTCTATCAGTTTTATGGCTCTCAGCCTGTGTAGTTTTTCGGTCGGCTCGTTTTGTGCTGTGAGATTTCATGTTTCTCCTCAGAACAGCGGTTCTGATCCGGGTCGGCAGAGGTTCTGATGCCTCAGTGACTCAGAGTTCTGCTGTTTTTGCTGCTGGCTGTTAGCTTAGCGACCGGATCGGTTCTGACTTGTCTCGGCTGCTGGTTTTGTTCAGACCTGAAGAATCGTCTGTTCTTGTCTCGGTTCTGTCAGCCGGAGATTAACGGGTCGAGTTGAAGAGACGTTTGACTGACGGATGTTTGAAAATTTTCATTTTGTTTCCTTTAAAGTAACAAGTTAGTCTGGAAAAAAGCTTCAGGCGGAAAACTGATTTGTAGCACTGGGCCCAATCAGAACCAGGACCAGAACCAGGACCAGGATTAGAACCAGGACCAGGATCAGAACCAGGATCAGAACCAGGATCAGGATCAGGATCAGGATCAGAACCAGGACCAGGATCAGAACCAGGACCAGGATTAGAACCAGGATCAAGATCAGAACCAGGACCAGGATTAGAACCAGGACCAGGATCAGAACCAGGATCAGAACCAGGATCAGGATCAGGATCAGGATCAGAACCAGGACCAGGATCAGAACCAGGACCAGGATTAGAACCAGGATCAAGATCAGAACCAGGACCAGGATTAGAACCAGGACCAGGATCAGAACCAGGACCAGGATCAGAACCAGGACCAGGATTAG
>NW_006800343.1:481903-482889 GCF_000485575.1 Poecilia formosa
CAACCGGATCAGAATTAAACCAGATCAGAATCAAACCGGACCAGGATCCAACCGGATCAGAATCAGGAGATCCGTTCAGATCAACGTGTCCTCCAGGAGGATCCTGCCAACGTTCTGCTGGAGAAAGAGAAATCAGTTTTATTTCCTTCATTCAAACATTTTCTCTTCTCTTTGGAAACATCACAGAACCAACATGTTTCCTGCTTAACGGTTCGGTTCTGGAGGATTCTGGTCCAGAATCTCCTCATCTGGATCGTCCAAACTGATCCCAGGTCTGAACGGATAAACAGTCGATCCACTGGAACTAACCAGTCCTTACCGACCCAAACAACTCAGAACCACGGCCTGGCTTTCATTCACAATCAGAACCAGGAGGCTGCTGGGAGGTGTGAATGTTAACCGACCTCTGACCTCTGACCTCTGGTCCTCCAAACCTCGTTCTGGGTTCGGTTGAAGTGACCTCTGGTTGGTTTGAATGTGAACGCCCAGCAGACCAGAGACCGCTCCCAAAGCAGGAAGTGGACTACAGCACAGGGCATTCTGGGTAAATACAACCAAAGCTAACATGCTAGCCTAGCGCTAGCAGCAGAAATGGTCTTTAGCCTAAAGAGAAATCCTCCAACCGCTAAAATCTGACGCCTCCATCTTGTTTCCATCTGGTGAAGAAGGAAGTTGCTCTCAGTGTCTTCAGAGGTTTTTGTGTCGTTTCCTAAATGATTTAAAATCGTTTCTGCTCTGGATTCTCCAGGAGGCGCTGTGGAGTTCTGCAGGGGAAACGTTTGGATTTCCTGGTTGCTTCACAGAGAAAGTTGTTGGTTCAAATCCCAAATGAGGTTTTTCTGTGTGGATTTGCATAAACTAGAGGTTTCTGCTAAACATGGCTGCTAGCTAAACGTATCAGAAGAATGTTAATTATGATCACTTGGTATGTTTTGGTATTTTTGGTATTTTTGGTATGTTTTGGTATTTTTGGTATGTTTTGGTAT
>NW_006800343.1:483515-485120 GCF_000485575.1 Poecilia formosa
TTTTGGTATGTTTTTGTATTTTTAGATGTTTTGATGTGATTTAGTATGCTTTGGTATTTCTGGTATTTCTGCGTTGGGTCAGGTTTCTGTACGTTTCTTTCCTCTGATCCGTTCTGTGGGCTCCAACTTGTCTCCGCCTGCCGTTTGCATTCCTCTGCCTATTTATGGCTCGATGCGACTTTTTATGACCTGCCTGGTTTTAACACGGCTCTGATTGTTCCTGAACTGGAAACCATTGCTACTGGTTCTGACAAACTGGACCAGAACTTTCTGTACGGAGCTGAGAAACCAAAACATCCACAGATGAATCTGTTCAAACTGGAGTTAATTTCTGATTTATTTTAAATGATTTAATAAATTCACCAGGAGGTTAGTTTGGAGACCTGAATCTTCAGTTTTCTTCTTTTAATAAAATCAGTTTATCTTGGTTATTTAAAATAAATAAAGCATAAATAATCTGATCCTCTGGATAAAAAATAAATAATTTCCTAAAACTGTTGAATTTAACTTGTAGATTTTTCTGGTGGTTTGAATTAATTTCCCAAACAGAAAAGTCAGAGCAGCAGAACCTGTAACTGCTGACCAGATGGAACCGTCAGTAGTTGTTAGTAGTTTCAGTCTGAATCGGAGTAAAAAGGAACCAGGAAGTAAAAACCAGATACAGGAAGAAGATTTGTATTTCCTGTTCTGTTTGTGGGTCGGATCCCGTTAAGGATCAGCTGTGGGTTCATGTGGATCCGGACCGAGTTGTTCTGTTTCTGTTTCGCATGGAAGCAAACGGAGAATCTGAGATCACAGATCTATGAAGGAAACGATTCGTCTGATGAATCCTCCTGGATCAAACATCTCAGACGTTCACTAAACCATCATCATCATCATCATCGTCATCATCAAAGAGCTTCTTTAAATCACCTTAAACACGATTTATGGAAAATGTGTTTCACCTTCCAGTTTTAGGAACGTAGGATTTATTCCATGCATAGTTTTGAGTTGTGATCCAGAATAATGTGAAAACGTGGCTCATCCGTAAATCTGTTTCCTGTTTTACTTCCCGATCGTCTCCATGTTGAATGATCTGGATCTTATGAGTTCAGTCTGAACATTTTATCTGTTTTTATCTGGACATAATTTATTGTTTTTTCTCATATTTGTGTTTTGAAGTCATTTCTGAAACAAACTGAAGGACTGAAGCTTCTCTTGTCATTAACGTTGAGAAAATGATTTCCTGAGTTTCCGGTTTCATCAGATTCGTTTCCAAGCAACGAGCTGAGAGGAAAATCAGGTCCAAATGTTGGATCCAGAGAGAAAATCATCTGGAAATGATCTGCATGTTTCTGCTGCTTCGTTATCAGATCATGAACCAATCAGGAGTCAGCGTTTACAGCCCGTCTGGTGAAAACCCACCAGAGAAACCGGGTCAGAACCACGAAGCTCTGAGGCTTAAAGAACATCAGCATTAATGAAAACATGTTTCACCTTGTTGATCTAAAATCAGAGTCAATACATTCAAAATTCAAAGTCCACCGGTGTGATTACTTTGACTAGACCTTCTGCTGCTGCTGATGGTGATGATGATGATGATGATGATGATGATGATGATGATGA
>NW_006800343.1:486140-487530 GCF_000485575.1 Poecilia formosa
ATGAATATTGATCATAATGTTTGGAGCATTCTGAGAATCTTTCCTGTGAATAAATTCACATTGTTTCAAATATTCACAGATTTCTAAACATTTTTTCATCTTTTTATTTCATGTTTGTTCATTTCCTTAGAAAACCAGAAGAAAAACTTTGAATGAAATCTGGAGAGGTTTCCAGTTTATCTGAACTATTTTAATAAAAGTTTGATTTTATTAAATCAAATAAAATAAAATCTCGTTATAAAAACCTGACAGCAAAGTTTAAAATTATTTGTTGTCTTCAGCAGGATGTGATTTCATCTTCAGGAAGTTTTGCTTCGTTAATCTGAGTTTTCCTCTGATGTTTTATGAACTTTAAGAAAAATTTAAAAATATGGCTGAAAAGAAATGATTTGTGTTTCACCTTCCAGTTTTAGAAACTTAAATTCATCTCTATTAGAGATGGGTTTAAGAGCAGATTTCCCTCCTTTTGTGTCTTTATCTCTTTATTCCTGCCAGTCGTGAGTTTGAAAACCTTCTGTGATTTTTATTCCTCTGGTTATAAAAAGTCGAGACGAGGAATCAGAGTTTCCTGTAGAAACATTTCTCTGGTCTTTGAAGGAGCTGAAACTGAAACTGAAGCTTTTCTGTTTAATCGTTTCACCTCAGAGATCCAGATATTTGCTCCCAGTTTCATCTCCAGTCTGCAGTTTTATTTTTATACTGTTTGTGTCGCTGCTGATCGTTCATCTGTTCATCATGAATGTTTTCATCTCTTCAGCTGATTCCTCTTTTCTCATGTTTCATATATTTAATTAGAGGCGCTGCTTTAATGATGGCGGTCTGATGATTAAAGCGGAGACTGATGGACAGACTCAGAGTCGCTCTGGAGCAGAAAGGACGTTCTGACCTCCATCGCCACATCCCCCCAGTGCTCCGTCGCCCCGTTGCTCCATCGCCCCGTCGCTCCATCGCCCCGTCGCTCCATCACCCCCTCGCCCGATCACCCCGTCGCCCCATCGTACCGTCGCTCCATCGTCCCGTCGCTCCGCTCCATCGCCCCGCCTCCTCCTGCTGCTGCAGCCTCAATGTTTAACATCAGGTCGTTTTCATCCTGAACATCCTGTTTATCTGAGTGGGGTCATGCAGAGCAGGTTATAAGTCAGTATCTTCCGGCTTCCAGCTGCAGAGTCTAAATGAACAGATATCTTGTTCACATTGGAGCTTCAGGCTTTGCAGATTATTATAATTATTATCATAAATAAACACTGAGGATGGAAACAGCTTCAGCAGCTTGTTGTCTCTGACTTCCTGTTGGAGAACAAAGTGATGAGACGTTCAGCAACCAGGAGAAAACAATGAATGATTTATTTTGTTTCATGTTATGACATTTTAATTTCTGCTCTTTACTTTA
>NW_006800343.1:487693-489425 GCF_000485575.1 Poecilia formosa
CTCCGTTGTCCCGTTGCTCCGTCACCCCATCACTCCGTTGTCCCGTTGCTCCGTCACCCCATCACTCCGTTGTCCCGTTGCTCCGTCACCCCATCGCTCCGTTGTCCCGTTGCTCCGTCGCCCCGCCTCCTCCTGCAGCCTGAATGTTTAACATCAGGTCCTTTTCATCCTGAACATCCTGTTTATCTGAGTGGGGTCATGCAGAGCAGGTTATAAGTCAGTATCTTCAGGCTTCCAGCTGCAGAGTCTAAATGAACAGATATCTTGTTCACATTGGAGCTTCAGGCTCTGCAGATTATTATTATCATTATTATTATTGTTATAATAAATAAACACCGAGGATGGAAACTGCTTCAGCAGCTTGTTGTCTCTGACTTCCTGTTGGAGAACAAAGTGATGAGATGTTCAGCAACCAGGAGAAAACAATGAATGATTTATTTTGTTTCATGTTATGACATTTTAATTTCTGCTCTTTACTTTATAACAAACTATAAATATTATTATTCAGACATCATCAGGATTACATAAAGTCCAAACTGATCAATAATTCAGTAATAAATAAACAGTTTGGTGACAGCATATTTTCCCCCTTTAACATTTTAACTTTTTGATCTCAGTCTGAATTCATGATGAACTCGATTATTCTAGATTATTATTAATTATTCTAGATAATTCTAGATTATCATCGAGTTGACCTGATACATCGGTCCGTTTCGCTACAGGAAGTCAGAATCACATGGGAATCATTTTCACATTGAACAGTTCATGTGACTCGGATCGGATCATGTTGAGTTGGTTCAGTCGGTCGCTGAGACGCTGACAGATCGGACTGCATCTCCCAGCATGCATCATGCTGGAGGCCATCTTGATGACATCACAACCGTTTCTAAACTCAACAGAAAAACCTTTAAAACCAACCCGGTTTAAACCCAGACACCCAGTTCTGATCAGCTCTTTAGAACCTTCAGTTTAACCTGCAGAACCTTCCAGAACCGCTGTTTGTTCATCCGGGTTCTGGAAAGTTCTGGAAGGTCCTGGAAGGTTCTGGTTCCACTGCAGACATTTTTACTTTTAACAAATTATTCTTCCTGTTTGAAGTGGAAAAATCATCCAGAGGAACTAAAACTTTTTCTGTCGACTGAAAAGTTACTTTTAAATTATTTTTGTCTTAATTGAAGTTTATTAAAATATTTTCTCTGGAAATTAAACATAAATTCTTGTTAAGGTTTTGAGTTTTTACAGTGTTGGACTTTCCCATCATGTCTAAACTGATAATAAAATAAAAGTTTAAATGTTTAAACTGAAAGAGGCTCAAAACCCAAAGATGATCCAGATTTTAGACTTCACTGCTGGACGTTACCAAATGTGCTTAATAATTATTCATTATGGTTTAATTAGTCATTAATTAATGTTTAATTGGCTGAATCTGCTGGAGTTTAAATGTTTCGTTGCTTCTCAAGCTGCAGATCATTTTTCTCCAGTTTTCAGGTTCAGATTACTATTCATCTCTGATTCCGACGAGAAAAATAAAAAAATGTTTTTCAGACAATAAAAACAAATGAGGAGAAAAATAAATAATGCAAAACGAGTTTCTGCAGTAGGATTAATGTGTTCATCTGCTTCAGGTTAATGTGTTCATCAGCTTCAGGTTAATGTGTTCATCAGCTTCAGGTTAATGTGTTCATCAGCTTCAGATTAATGTGTTCATCAGCTTCAGATTAATGTGTTCATC
>NW_006800343.1:490692-491944 GCF_000485575.1 Poecilia formosa
CTTGTTTTCAGTTAATAATTCCTCAATATTTCTGAAAAAGTTTTGGTTCCACTGGAAGATTATTTCACATTTTCATGTTTTGTGGTTTTGCAGTGTATCTGGAACAAACAGGAAGTGGAAACTACAGACTAAATATTTTAGTTCTCTGCTCCAACAGGAAGTAGTGACGTCAGGCTGGCGCCTCTGGTTCGGCTCAGTTTCATCAGGATTTATCCAGGAAATGTTTTTCTCTTTCCTCTTTTGTAAAAACTCCTGAAAACTGAGAAAGTTTTTCATAATTTATCCGTTTTTATCTCCTGGTTCTGTTTCATGATCGTTGATAGAAACTCGGTTCTGACCCGGTTTGGGCTCCAGCCCAGGAAATGTTTCTGGTTCTGTTTCTCCGTCTGCAGGACGTTGTGACCTTTGACCTCATGGACAGACAGACGTCTGTTTTCTCCTGGTTCTGGTTCAACTCGGCCAACAGTCTGAGATGAGCTGGAGGTCAAAGGTCATCTAACCTCCAGCTCAGGTTGTTCTTACAGGTCAGATTATTTTACAAATAAAATTATTGTTGATAGATTTGAATCTTTCAGTTAAAACCTTTTTTCAAAGCGTTTGAAGAACCTCATGTTTTATTTCCTGCAGCCATTTTGTTTCTGAGTCATTTATGAAGAGAAATGAACAGAAATAACGACTCAAACATGTTTTTGATTCTGTTGCTGCTGAGAATTTAAATTAGTTTGAAAACTGGAAGCTTTTCAGTTTCCACTCCTAAAAACGACTTTGTTTATTATTTCATGGCCAAAATCGTTTTTTTTCTTGTTTTTTGACAGAATTTTCTCAGGATTTTCTTCAGGTCTGTTTGAATCGTCTGTAATCATCCGATCAGTCAGTTTCTCTCCTGAACCGTTTCTGTTTCTTCATGTTTTATTTCCTCTGATGTTCATCCAACATCTAAACATTAAATAAAAAAATAAATTAAAACTTCAGTATTTTCTAAAAACTGTCCCACCGACCATGAAGATCACAGGAACAAACAGGATCCGTTTGAAAAGGTTTGTCTTCGGTTTCCCAGGGTCCCTGAATGCATCACCTCATCAAATGAAACATTTAGAGATGAAAACATGAAGGCTTGAAGATGAAAACATGAAGGCTTGAAGATGAAAACATGAAGGACTAAAGATGAAAACATGAAGAACTAAAGATGAAAACATGAAGAACTAAAGATGAAAACATGAAGAACTAATGATGAAAACATGAAGGCTTGAAG
>NW_006800343.1:492761-498241 GCF_000485575.1 Poecilia formosa
GGTTCCTTCAGGACCCTCCAGGTCCCTCCAGGTCCCTCCAGGTTCCTCCAGGTCCCTCTAGGTTCCTTCAGGCCCCTCCAGGTCCCTCCAGGTCCCTCCAGGTTCCTCCAGGTCCCTCTCGGTTCCTTCAGGACCCTCCAGGTTCCTTCAGGTCCCTCCAGGTTCCTCCAGGTCCCTCTAGGTTCCTTCAGGACCCTCCAGGTTCCTTCAGGACCCTCCAGGTTCCTCCAGGTTCCTCCAGGTTCCTCCAGGTTCCTTCAGGACCCTCCAGGTTCCTCCAGGTTCCTCCAGGTCCCTCCAGGTTCCTCCAGGTTCCTTCAGGACCCTCCAGGTTCCTCCAGGTTCCTTCAGGACCCTCCAGGTTCCTTCAGGACCCTCCAGGTTCCTCCAGGTCCCTCCAGGTTCCTCCAGGTCCCTCCAGGTTCCTTCAGGACCCTCCAGGTCCCTCCAGGTTCCTCCAGGTCCCTCCAGGTCCCTCCAGGTCATGGTCCAGGTCTGGTTTTGGTTGCGTAGCGTCTCCTGCGCTCTGATCGTCTCGGTTGTTTCCTGTTTCGGTCTGAAGCTTCAGGCTGAAACTTATTTGGTTCTAAACAGGAAGAAAAATGAATTTCAGCACAAACATCATATTTTATGTTGTTCGCCTGATTAGTGAACAGATTCATCTGCAGACCTGAGGAGGTTTTGGTTTTTAGAGGTGATTCATTCTCTGTAAAATATTCTAATGTGATTTTTTTCACACATAAACTGGAAATGATTAGAAAACAGGAAAAACCAACAAAGATCATTTTGACATCGACTGCATGACGAGTTTTTATCTAAAGTTTAATTCGTCCAGATTTTAAAACCAAAGGACTGAAAACATCTGAGATGAATTTCTACAGAAATCAAAGATAAAAATGTCAGAAGCAGCAAATTTAAATAGATTTAAATATTTTGTGTTTAGAAACATTTCAGCAGAAACTCAGAACCAAATCAGCTGTTTTTATCCACCAGCTGATTTCTCTGCTGCAGATTTACAGTTTTTGTTTCTGAAGTGTTTAACTTTTGGTGATAAATTAGAAAAACTTTATTATTCATGTTCCTAACAGGAAATGTTCCAGCTGACATGTAGCAGCTCAGATTAACCTGCAGGAGTTAAAACCAGATTAAAGTTTAAATCGTTTCATTTCCAGTTGGACCTGCTGCTCGGCCCAGCAGGGAGCCGTTCGCTCGGTGGGAACTTCCTCCCTGGTTCTGAGTGCCTTCGGCCCACAGAACCGACCCGAGGTCAGCCGGCCCACCCACACGCTGTTGCCGTGGTGACGCAGCCATTCGGCCCACGGCGGCACTGAAAATCGGTTCATTGTTCCTCAGAACAACCAGAGCCTTGATTTACTCTGCAGCCGTTTCTGCACGCGACCTCTGACCTCCTGCCAGCAGTGATTGATCACCAGAGCCTCCGTCTGATTAATTCAACCGCAGGAGAAACTTCAGCTTCCTCTGAGGTCAAAGGTCAGAACAAAATGGATGTTTGGATTATTAGGAAGAACAATGTAAAATATTCAGTTGGACTGAAGAGAAGGAACCGAGCCTTATCCCGACCCGGTCCGCTTTAACCCAACTCCAGTCTGCTCGTCTACTCAAAGTCCGGTTCCGTTGGTGTGAACGCTAACCGACCTCTGACCTCTGGTCCTCCAAACCTCAGTCTGGGTTCGGTTGAAGTGAACTCTGGTTCGGTTTGAATGTGAACGCCAAGCGGACCAGAGACCGCTCCAAAAGCAGGAAGTGGACTACAGAGCAGGGCATTCTGGGTAAACAAGGTTCCCCCAGAAAACTTGCTAAGCTCGGTGGTCGGGGCGTCGAGGCGGTCCACCGCGTTTTTGTATTAAAAGATGTTGACAGCAAATGTAAAAGTATTACTGTGTAATTATGTTACAGGAAAAGATCTCCAGTGAAATGCTATTTAAACCCACAACTAGTTCAAAACAACAAATTTGCACTTCTGTTTAATCCAAATTAAGTCAGCGGCTCCATCAGACCCCCAGGGCTTCAGGGGCCCCATAAACACTAAATTTAAAACAGACCACAGATACATAAATGTAACACTTGTTTATTGAGATGATCAATGCTGATAAACTTTATTCAATTTCAGCATACATAAATTAAATTATTTTAAATTGTTTAACATTTAAACACAAGATTTTAAGGAGCTGGCAAGTTTACTTTGTAAAACTTCAAAGAACAATATTCATAGTTAGACTGTTTTGTTACCATAGCAACAATCTAATGCTGTGAGTTTAATCTTTGAATTTACAAATACAAATTAATAAACTGTGATTATAACTTATTGCTTTTTAGGCTGGCCAATTAAACTACTCCCTTCTCCCATATTTCCCTAAATCTAACACAGAAGCTGTTGGAGCTGCTGATGATTTTAGCAACAAAAGGGGCCCCTAAGTCAGATTCTGCTCCAGGCCTCATGCAGCCTTGGACCGGCCCTGCATGATGAGATAATCTGCTGCACTACGCAGAGATGCGCAACAAACGGGAGATTTAATTCAATGCTGCTAATGTGGCTTTAGTAGCTCTTTCATTTCGTGTCTGTTGAGTTTTTAATAAGCGTCACAGAAAATATTCTGGTTGGTCGAGTTTATGGGACGAGTTTAAGTAGACGATACATTTGATATGGTTTGATGCATCATGTAACAAGAAAATTAATACTAAAAATAATAATAAAATAACATAAAATCAGCGTGATGCGTGACTCCGAGGAGAGCGTTAAAGCTCCTCACCGGGCTGAACCTGCATGATGAGGTTAGCGCTGCTCGTTATCCACAAACGCTCCGGCCAACCGGGACCAGACATAAACTTTACAGGGAAGACGGACACAGAGCCACACGCTGGGCAGCGTGTTGAGATGGAAACGCCGCATATAATTCGTTCACAAAGATAAATCATTCTCACCGCTCCGCCTCTGAATTCACTACAAGTTATTCCTGCGGTTCACATTGAGCAACCAGAGCGACGTGGCGGGTTCTAAACTCTTACCTAGAGTTTCTCCAAAGGATCATAATTCCTCACAGTAGGTTGATGTAAATATCCAGCCTGAGTCCAATTTGAGTGACAGGAGGCTCCAGCTGTGTGATTGGTCCGCGCTGTCGGCTTTAAATGCATAAACNAAGAACAATGTAAAATATTCAGTTGGACTGAAGAGAAGGAACCGAGCCTTATCCCAACCCGGTCCGCTTTAACCCAACTCCAGTCTGCTCGTCTAGTCAAAGTCCGGTTCGGTTGGTGTGAACGCTAACCGACCTCTGACCTCTGGTCCTCCAAACCTCAGTCTGGGTTCGGTTTGAATGTGAACGCCAAGCGGACCAGAGACCGCTCCAAAAGCAGGAAGTGGACTGCAGCGCAGGGCATTCTGGGTAAACAAGGTTTCCCCAGAAAACTTGCTAAGTCGGGGTCGGGGCGTTGAGGCGGTCCACCGTGTTTTTGTATTAAAAGATGTTGACAGGAAATGTAAAAGTATTACTGTGTAATTATGTCACAGGACAAGATCTCCAGTGAAATGCTATTTAAACCCACAACTAGTCTAAAAACAACAAATTTGCTCTTCTGTTTAATCCAAATGAAGTCAGCAGCTCCATCAGGCCCCCAAGAGCTTCAGGGGCCCCATAAACACTAATATTTTAAAACAGACCACAGATACATAAATGTAACACTTGTTTATTGAGATTATCAATGCTGTTAAACTTGATTCAATTTCAGCATACATACATTAAATGATTTTAAGTTGTTTAACATTTAAATACAAGATTTTAAGGAGCTGGCAAGTTTACTTTGTAAAACTTCAAAGAACAATATTCATAGTTAGATTGTTTTGTTACCATAGCAACAATCTGATGCTGTGAGTTTAATCTTTGAATTTACACAAATTAGTAAACTGTGATTGTAACTTATTGCTTTTTAGGCTGGCCAATTAAACTACTCTCTTCTCCCATATTTCACTAAATCTAACACAGAAGCTGTGTTTTTAGCAACAAAAGGGGCCCCTAAATCAGATTCTGCTCCAGGCCTCATACAGCCTTGGACCGGCCCTGCATGATGAGGTAATCTGCTGCACTACGCAGAGATGCACAACAAACAGGGGATTTAATTCAATGCTGCTAATGTGGCTTTAGTAGCTCTTTCATTTCGTGTCTGTTGAGTTTTTAATAAGCGCCACAGAAACTATTCTGGTTGGTCGAGTTTATGGGACGAGTTTAAGTAGACGACGCATTTGATATGGTTTGATGCTTTGAGTAACCAGAAAAATAATACTAAAAATAATAATAAAATAACATAAAATCAGCGTGATGCGTGACTCTGAGGAGAGCGTTAAAGCTCCTCACCGGGCTGAACCTGCATGATCAGGTTAGCGCTGCTCGTTATCCACAAACGCTCCGGCCAACCGGGACCACAGACATAAACTTTACAGGGAAGACAGACACAGAGCCACACGCTGGGCAGCGTGTTGAGATGGAAACGCCGCATATAATTGTTCGTTCACAAAGATAAATCATTCTCGCCGCTCCACAACGCGCCTCTGAATTCACTACAACTTATTCCTGCGGTTCACATTGAGCAACCAGAGCTAACGCTGCGGGTTTTAAACTCCTACCTAGAGTTCTCCAAAGGATCATAATTCCTCACAGTCGGTTGATGTAAATATCCATACAGGTCAGCCTGAGTCCAGTTTGAGTGAAAGGAGGCTCCAGCTGTGTGATTGGTTCGCGCTGTCGGCTTTAAATGCATAAACTATAAACCTATTATAAACCTATCATTTAGGATAAATCTGCTCTGCTAGTGAAATGCTGAGAGCAAAACAGACGCTTGCAGCCCGGCTTTAAAAAGAAAACAAAAAAACAACAACGATTTTTTTCCCCCCTAGAAACTTAAACAAGCAACGCTTAGCCTGGCAGCGGGATAGTAAAGCATGGCGGGCCGCCAGGCTTGTAATACACTGGGGGAAACCCTGGTAAATACAACCAAAGCTAACGTGCTAGCCTAGCACTAGCAGCAGAAATGTCTCCTGGTCTTCAGCCTAAAGAGAAATCCTCCATCTTGTTTCCATCTGGTGAAGAAGGAAGTTGCTCTCAGAGTCTTCAGAGGTTTTTGTGTCGTTTCCTTCAGTGGTTCTTGGTGCAGCGCCCCCACAGGCCAGGAGGGGAACAGGTTGGTTTGACTTAGAACCACAGCAGCTGGAGGTGGAGCAGATGTTCTGGTTCCAGTAGAACCGGGTCGACCGGACTGAAGGAGGAAAACATCTAAAAGCGAACCTATAAAATGTCCCCCATCATGATACCACCTCCACCAGGCTGGACAATGAGGGAAGGATCCATGTTTGATGAAGTTTCCATCAGATTCTGTCTGGACTTTGGGTTTGAATTGGACCTGTAAATGTTCTTCCATCTGTTCTGGAGGTTCTGGGTGGTTTTAGCTTAAGTTTACTGATTTTATCC
>NW_006800343.1:498251-512269 GCF_000485575.1 Poecilia formosa
TTCCATCTGGTGAAGAAGGAAGTTGCTCTCAGTGTCTCAGAGGTTTTTTTGTCGTTTCCTTCAGTGGTTCTTGGTGCAGCGCCCCCACAGGCCAGGAGGGGAACAGGTTGGTTTGACTCAGAACCACAGCAGCTGCAGGTGGAGCAGATGTTCTGGTTCCAGTAGAACCGGGTCGACCGGACCATCAGGAGGGAAACACCTTAAAGTGAACCTATAAAATGTCCCCCATCATGATACCACCTCCACCAGGCTGGACTATGAAGGAAGGATCCATGTTTGATGAAGTTTCCATCAGATTCTGTCTGGACTTTTGGTTTGAATTGGACCTGTAAATGTTCTTCCATCTGTTCTGGAGGGTCTGGGTGGTTTTAGCTTCAGTTTCCTGATTTTATCCGACGGTTCTGTCGGTCTGGTGTTCTGCTGCTGTAGCTCATCTGCTCCAACGTTCTGAACCAATCGGACCAACAGCCCTGCTGCGTTTCAACTTCCTTCATTCGTCTTCCTGATGCTCATCTGATCTTCAGTGTCTTCGTGTCTAAATGAGTTGAGTTTCTGCCGGCTGATTGGCTGATTCAATAAATGTGTAATAAAGCAGGTGTAGCTACTAAACCAGTAGCATTTGGTCAGAGGGTCGTTGACGTCCCAGTAGAAACCCAGCAGCTCTTCAAGGTTCCTGAGTCTCTCAGTCAAACTCAGGAATGTCATCAAAACGTTTTCATGTTTCGCTGCTCGGCTTCAAGGAATGCAGAGAAACAAAGACGCCTTTCTGCTGCGTCTTCACCGACCTGGAGGAAACGAGACGGAGAGCAGAGGAACGGCTACGGGTTAAAGGAGGAGAGAGAGAGGAAGGAGGGATGAGAGAATGAACAGAGAGAAACTGGCTGGAAAAGAAAGGAAAGAATAAACTCAGGAACAAAATGAGTCAAAAAGAGAAAAAAACATCAAATAAAGGAAAAACTAGATGAACTGTTGAAAAACAGAAAAATATTAAAATAATGAAATTTAAGTAAAATATTAAATGTGATAGTAATTCTATTAGCAGCAGTAAAATTAATATTTTCAGTCCTGATTTAAACGATTCATGAGATGTAGAATAATTCCTGAAATAAAATATTTAAAAAAATTAAAATGTGTCTTTGATTAATTAAAAAAAATATTTTTTTAATAAAAATAATAAAATTTACAATCTAAAAAACTTGAATTTATTTTGAACTTTCCTGAGGAAAAAAATGTTCATGATGTTTTTTACAGATTAATATTTATGCAGAACATGTTGCTGGAGAGGATATTTAATTTAATTTAACTTAAACAGGATCTAGATGAAAGTTTTTGTTTTTATTCTCATCTCGCTGAAGGAGCGTCTCCATCCAGTCTGACCTCTGACCTCCGCTCTCTGCCGGAGCCTCTTCCTGACAGTTTCTCTCCTCGCTGTCGGATGTTTGTGTAGGAATGTGAGCAGAGCCGCGATTATCCCGCTAATCCTGAGCGGAACCAGGAGGCCCGTCGGTTCGGTGTGTTTCTGATCCCATCAGTAACAAGATGGCCGCCATCACCGCCGGCAGGATGTTAGGAAAACTGGAGTTTATGTTTAATGAGGCAGTAAAAACCACACCCAGCTCGGTTCTGTTGGGTCCTGGTTCTGTAACGTCCTCCATGTTTCCCTCCGCAGTGCCTGGACTTCAGCCGCGGCTCGCTGAGCGGCGACCTGTGTGAGGATCTGTGCGTCGGCGGCCTGGTGGAGTATCAGCGCTGCCTTTACTACGAGAACGGGAAGAAGGTGATGGAGGCCCGATGGAGAGGGAACCGGGTCATCCTCAAGTCCAAACTGGAGAACTTCTCCTCCTACGAGCCGTTGGGCCTGCTGGACTACCAGGTGACCACCCAATCTGAAAAGTGTGGAGTGTACTGCACTAAAAGATCCAAACGACAAAACACAAAAAACTAATTCAGCTGAAAAATGCTGCAAACAGGAAACAGCAAAAACAGCAGCAAGTTGTGGTAAAATGCTGCAACCTGCTGCACCAACAGAAGATCCTCCAGGCCAGCAGGGGGAGTCTGGAGTCGTTACCAACATGAATGTGTTGTTGGTCTGTTGTAGAAAACAAGGAGAGAAATGAATCTGTTCTTTCTTCCTCCATCTTTACTGGATGTTTCTTTCTTTCATTCCTTTTTGCAAACAGATCAAACTCCATCTGATTCAATCTGGAGCAACACTTTCCTGAACTTTGACTAGGCCATTTTGACCTATAACAGATCAAACTCCATCTGATTCAATCTGGAGCAACACTTTCCTGAACTTTGACTAGGCCATTTTGACCTATAACAGATCAAACTCCATCTGATTCAATCTGGAGCAACACTTTCCTGAACTTTGACTAGGCCATTTTGCCCTATATCCACCCCAGTCTCAGGTTTGTGGAGCAACTACCCGGTTTTCTTCCAGGTTTACCTTCATCCATCTTCCCATTTCCTGACCCACAGCATGATGCTGCCACCCCCGTTTTTCACTAAGACTGCAGTGTTTTCAGGATGAAGTTCAGGAATCGTTTTCTGTCTTTAAATCTAAACCTTTATTTATCTGAACATAAGGTTTGAAAACTCTGTATCATTTCTCTTTTATAATTTTAATAGTTGTGTTGATCTATGAGCCAAAACTCAAAATGAAATTCATCAGAGTTTCATGTTTTTGTGTTTTTCGCCTCGATGTGAATTAGAAATAAATCTTTTTCTCTCCGGCAGGAAGCAGGAGAGGAGCTGTCGGCGCTGGACGTGGTTTTCTACGCCACTCTGGAGGTGAGTCATCTCAGCTGAATAATCCCATCTTTGGCTCCTGACAGCCTGAACAGGTGACGCTGTTCTGGGCTCAGGTGAGAAACTCTCTGGGTCTGGCTGAGGAAGAGGAGGAGGGAGGAGGAAGGAACGGCTCTCTGTCCGGCCTGTGGGGGCAGAACCTGAAGCTCCGAGAGAAAAGTTACTCCAGAGCCGATCTGGGCTCCCTGTGGGCGCTGCTGCAGCAGGAGGAGTACACCTTCCTCAGGTGAGCAGCAGCGACTCGGAGCCACAAATGACTTCAGACTCATTTAGTTCTAAATGCTTTGTGTCAACATTTCATTTGTCCTGCTGCACAAAACTTCACATTCAGTTTGATTCATGCAGAAAATGTTCAGGTTTTAATTTATTTGGATAAAAAACAGGAAATGATGAAGAGGAGAACCAGCTGACCCAGTCGGTCCAGGTTCTGGACTCCTGCAGTTGGATTTGTTCGTCTGTTTCTGAATGAAATGAGATCAGAACCAAACGGGTCCAGATTTAAAGGTTTGTTTCCCTGCAGAGTCCTGCAGGACCTCAGCCCCCATGTGGCCCGGGTGTTGGGCTCCTGCGGTCATTTCTACGCCGTGGAGTTCCTGTCGGCCGGACACACCTGGGACCAGAACCTGTTCTCCATGGACGAGGCGTCGGCTCCCAGGGCGCCGGGTCAGGCTGCAGGTTCTGGTGGCTGGAGCTCCAGGCTGATGGTGCATCGGGTGGCGCTGAGCTTCATGGACATGGTGCAGCACTTTGACAACGACTTCACACACAGACTGCACCTGTGTGACGTCAAACCGGAGAACTTCGGCATCAGGAAGGACCTGACGGCGAGTCTGGCTTTAAGGAAAAACTCTGAAATGTTCTGGAATCAGGTCAAAGGTTAAAGTTCAGGTCTTCATCTAACAACACATAGAAAACTCATCAAAATAAAACTAACATAAATCTGAGTTATAAGTTTGAGTTAATGACTCAACCATAAAATGCAGGTTATGAAAGTAAACATGTTTATGTTTGAACTGTCTGAATCTGTTTCTGAATAAATTCAGTTATTAGGAAAATATCAGCTGATCTGATCTGTCGATCAGTAAAAACAGTTTTAACTGAATAAAATCTGTGCTAACAGTGAAATATGACTGTAAGTTTCCAGTCGTCATATTTCTGGAACATTTCATGAAACTGTAGATTTTGATGCTTCAGGCAGAAAAATCAAGACAAACTTTGAAGTGAAGCCACATGGAAAGTTTCCATCCATTACAGACAAAGATTTTTATTTTAGCTCCAACTTAATGAAGACCTGAAGGCCTGGATGTGAAGCTGCAGTTAATCATTCAGGTCTGTTTATGAAACTAAAACAATAATCAGTAATAATCAACAGATTCTGCTGGTTTTAAACTAACGACGGTTTCTGGCTCATTTTTCACCTTTTGTTCTTTTTTTAAGTTTTCTGGCCATAAAAACGTCGACGCCTCATAAAGTTGGTTCTGGGCTGCAGCTGAATGTGATCATTGTTTTGTCTCTGCTGCTGGGAGAACTGGGAGAACTGGGAACGGAAAACAGAGGACCAGGAAAGACTTTCTCAGTTTAAATCTGAACTAGATTTAATTTAGACGAGGAAATAAACTTATTATTTGTTAAAAGATTTAAACATATTGTAAAAACTTAAATCAGACAAATCGTGACTGAGCTCCACTGTCATAAAATAAGTTTTGTTTGCTGTTTATTCTTAACCATAAATCCAGTAAACGTGTAAAATCCCAGCAGATTATTAATCTTCAGATTATTAATCTTCAGATTAAATCCCTAATTGAAGCTTTTATTTCATTTCTAACATTAAAACTTTACAATCAGATTTTCTTCACAGCATTTTGTAAAAAATTTCAGGCTTTAAATTAACTTCATATATTCTGACTTAATAAAAGAAAATGTTCATCATGTTTTACAAAATTTAATGAAATTATTAAATTTGTTGTTTTGTTTCCACATTTAATTATAAACAAACTAAAAACTCACATTGACAACTTTTACATTAAAGTTATTGGAGTGTGAAACTCTGACCATCCATAATTATAATAATTCATAATTATTATTATATTAACATTATTATGAGAAATATCATTTAAGTGAGTTTATTAATAACAAATCCTTCATACGATATAAATCAACAGATAACATTTTGAGTCTCTTTCAAAAATAAATGTTTTGTATTTTCATATTTTCTGTTTTAAAATTAATTTTATTACGTCGGCAGATTTACAGATTAGTCTCTAAAAATGATTTTTTTCATAATTTCTGATGCCTGATTTGTTCTAAGGAAATTTAAGTTCAGCAGATTTTTTAAATATAAATTAAATTATTAATGTTTTAGAAAAATAAACTACTGAAATAAATGTCATGTTTTATGGAGCCCACATCCGCCTTCAAAATAAAAGTGTCTAAAAGTTTTCACAAATTAATTTTTGGTTTTTCTTTTTTTAGATTTTGATCTTTCTGATTCAAAATCTATTTTTCTATAAAAAAAACTTGTTATCCTCTTTAGAAAAAAATCAACCAGGTTAAAACTATTTTTAAAACAGACCATTAAAGGTCTGGACCAACATGTTTAGACTTAGTTTTTCCTGTTTTGATAAAACGCTGCTTTCCTCTGTTCTCTCTGTCTCGGTGTAACGTGGCTCTGGTTCCGTCCTGCAGGTCGTGGCCATCGACGTGGACATGGCGTTCTTCGAGCCCAAGATGAGGGACATCCTGGAGCAGAACTGCAGCAGCGACGACGACTGTAACTTCTTTGACTGCTGGTCCAGGTGCGAGCCGGACCGACGCAGGTGCAGCCCGCACCGCAGGAACACCAACCTGCAGGTGATGCATCAACCATCAGGTTTCATCTCTGACTCTAGAAACTGAGTCTGAGATTCAGAGAAACTTTTTCTTACTGTGAATAAAATTAAGTTTTTATCCTGTGAATTTCTCAAATACCAATTTCTGAAATTATCTTTATTATTTATTTCACTTTGAAACTTTAAAGAAAAAATTCTATTTCATGATTTTTAATTATGAAATCAAATTGAATCATCACATATGAAGAAAGAATAAAACTTCTAAGCCAAGAAGTTTTATTCTTGGCTCAGAGGAATAAGCTGAAAATGTGCAGAAAATTTAATTTAGGTTTAAATTTCCAGAATTTAACACTAAAACCCAGGCTGGGTATTTTGTTCTTTAAAGTAAATATTTTTTTACTGATTTATATTAGGATGAAATATTAATTTTCTTCTGCTTATTGTGTCTGAGATAGTTAATTATACCAGGATAATTCGACTTTATATTGTAAATGGAGCATCGTTAGATTGAAATAAATGTTAATTCGTTATGTAGCTGAAAATGAATTAAATATTATGAAATAAAACTAATAATAATGGATGTTAACAACAAATTAAGAAGGAAAGTATGTAAAATCGTCTGAGGCCTTTCGGCCTGAAAGGCCTCAGACCTTCATCACCATCATCATCGTCGTCGTCATGACAGCAGACTGTCGTCAAGCCGCCGATCAAATGTCTGATGATAGCAGATATCTGCTTTCATAGAGAGAAGCTGTTTTCATCCAGGTGATGATGGAACGAAACGATGGGAGAGAAAAGATGGAAACCAGAAGAAAGAGAAGAAAAGAAAAATAATCAAAGTTCATAAAGGTGAAATAATCTACAGGCTGAGCTGAGATTTAAAGATTAATGATTTAAATAAATTTAAACAAAACGTGGATAAAATTTTAAACGGCTTCTTTGTTTTATTTCATAAGAAATAAAAGTCAAAAGTTGATAAATGAACATTATATATAAAAAATATATAAAACTGCATCTTCTATATGTAAACCAAAGAACCAAAACAGTTTAACTTTAAACAAAGAAAACGAAGAACAAAGAGAGAAAGAGGAGAGGAGGAAAATAAAGAGAAGCTGAGTGACGACCGGAGCTGATGACATGTCAGAGACAAGCTGCTCTCCTATTGGCCGACGCTCCACAGGTGTCTGCTCAGGTTGACCTGATGACCCGCCTCTGACAATCATCTCTTTCAGAAAGACGATTTTGTTTTCCTGAAAGCTTTGCTGCTTCAGATCATTCTAGATCTGTTATTTTCTGTTTTATTACTTTTCATTTCTTTTTCTTTATTTTTCACAGATTTTCCGTTTCTTAACGTTTGTTTTGCGTTAAACACATCATGTTCCCCTCCAGATCTCCATCTGTCCTGTTTTCTTCTTTTTCAGGTGATTTGTGAGAAAATATTCCGGCCCTGGTTTTCTCCAACTCTTCTCGGCGCGAAAGCAGGACTCCCGCTTCAGGTACCAACATGTGAAACCAAAGATTTACTAACTTCTCTGCTTTCTTTCTTCCACTGAAACCAGACAGGATAAAAACAGGAGAACTGAGAAAAAAAACATTTTTAATGCAGTTTTTATGATCTCAAATTAAACATTTACTAATATTCCAACTAATTCATTAACTCATATCACTGAATGTGCAACGTTTTCAAATTTGGACCAGATGAGGATCAGGTACATGACCAGCGATTAAAATGCCTGATACCTTTAATTAGTCTGTAACATTTAAATATTCAGATTATTTACAGGCTGATCAAACTGCGCCGTCTTCCCTCAGTCTGTAGTTTGCCATGTTAAACTCCACATGGAGGTCAGATGTGCCATCGGAGCCGTTTGTGCAACACGTTTGGCTCCCAGAATGAAAGATTTGGTTTTCAATGGTTTACTGTAAAAAATACATTTGAAATGTTCTTCCTGTTCTTATGTATTTCTGGGGATTACAGGACGATAAAACATATCAGCGCCACCTAAAGGACACTGTTGGTATCTTAGTGGTTTATCTAAAACTTTCAGCCTTTCATCTGTTTCTTGTGACGAACTTCAGATCATTTTAAACCCTGGATGATTCTTCAGAGCCGTTTCATTGAACAGGTGGAGCTGCAGCGAGCCGTGCAGGACTGCTCCGAGACCGACGGCGGCGCGGATGATGAGGGCGGAGCCCGCAGGGTCCATCAGCGCCTCCTCGCCGTCCTCAGAGCCCTGCTGCAGGAGGAAGTGGCTCCTGAGGACAGGAAGTGGACAAAGGACGAAACGGAGCACGTCCACACCGCACTGAACTTCTGAGAGGAATGAAAGAAAAACTTCCTTCAAGATGTTCAAACAGCTTCCTGCTGTTTTAGAACCTGATCGTGGCACCAGAACCTCATCAGGCACCAGAACCTCATCGTGGCACCAGAACCTGATCATGGCACCAGAATCTGATCATGGCACCAGAACCTCATCGTGGCACCAGAACCTCATCATGGCACCAGAACCTCATCAGGCACCAGAACCTCATCAGGCACCAGAACCTGACCATGGCACCAGAACCTGATCGTGGCACCAGAACCTCACCGTGGCACCAGAACCTCACGGTGGCACCAGATCCTCACCGTGGCACCAGAACCTAATTGTGGCATCAGAACCTCATCGTGGCACCAGATGCTCACCATGGCATCAGAACCTCATCGTGGCACCAGATCCTCACTGTGGCATCAGAACCTCATCGTGGCACCAGATCCTCACCGTGGCACCAGAACCTAATTGTGGCATCAGAACCTCATCGTGGCACCAGAACCTCATTGTGGCATCAGAACCTCATCGTGGCACCAGAACCTGATCATGGCACCAGAACCTGATCATGGCACCAGAACCTAATTGTGGCATCAGAACCTCATCGTGGCACCAGATGCTCACCGTGGCATCAGAACCTCATCGTGGCACCAGATCCTCATCGTGGCATCAGAACCTCATCGTGGCACCAGAACCTGATCATGGCACCAGAACCTCATCAGGCACCAGAACCTGACCGTGGCATCAGAACCTAATCGTGGCATCAGAACCTCATCATGGCACCAGAACCTCATCAGGCACCAGAACCGCTCAGAACTGATGAATAAAGCCTGGAAAAACATTTCCAATCTAAATAAGAGGATTGTGAACTTCTGGAGCTTTTTCACCAACATGGAGGAACTTCAGTTTTATCTGCATAGAAAATCCAGATATTTTACAAACTGTTTCAGAAACAGATGCAGTAAAACAAAGCAGAACGGATCCCTGTGGACCAGAACCTGACGGGTTCTGAGTTTCTCCTGGTTGTAATGAGCTTCATGTTCTGGTTTTATAAATATTATTGTGATTTTGATGAGTATTTGAACCAAACACCTCAAGTGTCTGAAATCCGTTTTGGATCCTCCAGGATTGTTTCTTCTTAAAGCAGAATTTGGTAACGTGGGTCGATTAGGCTCCGCCCCCTCCTCTTCATCTTCATCAGCAAGCCGGTAACCATGACAACAGAAGAAAAGGCAGTTCCCCCCAGCAGAGCCTTGTTAGCTCCTGTTGGGTCCTGAACTCGTTACCAGGTTCTGCTCCGACCCGATAGTCTCAGTGAGATTTATTCTACTTTTCTCATTTAAGGAGAAAATAAAACATGTTTAGGTTCTGCAAAACTGACTTATTACATAAAATGTTTCTTTGCTTAATAAAATATTTTTTGCTTAATGAATAGATTTGATGTCAAACATTTTTCTGTTGTCCACAAAATATTAGCAAAGAGAAAAATCCAAATTTCACCAGAATCTAATTTATTTCCACATGAATTTGATTTTGTGTTGATTAAAGGATATTTGGGTAAAACTTTATTAGAAGGGGTGTGAATAAGACTGACATAACACCTGTCATAAACATGAAGGAGTCTTTATGAATGTTGTCATGAAGTGTCATTCAGTAAATAATGACTTTTAATGCAAAGTTGCTCTAAAAGTTGGATTAAAAGTCCATTAAAATGCCAACTTTGCATTAAAAGTGTCATAATTTACCTCATGACACTTCATGACAACAGTCATAAACATTCATAAAGACTCCTTCATCTTCATGTTATGTCATGTTTATGACAGTGTCATGTCAGTCTTATTCACACCCGGCAAATAAAGTGTTACCAATATTTGGTTTAGAATGAAGAGTTGATTTTAAAACCAGTTTTCATCTTTTTATTCTCAAAAACTCATGAAAACAATTTAATTGTACAAAAGATTATTTACAAGAAGTGACGATAAAACTGCAACAGCAGAAATGTTATTAAAATGAGATATTTGGCTGTAAATTTATAACAGGTTAATAAACTAAAGTTTGTCTTAAAATAAAATAATCTGTGTGAGGTTGGATGAGTTTCATCTTAAAATCATTTTATTTTGATTAACTTCTGTTTTCATCTCCATCTGAAAATGTTTTTATGGTTTTCTGTTGCTAATTTTTTACTCTTTGGGCTCCAAAATTCAACTTCAATGTATTTAAAAACAGCAAGTTTCCCTCTGGTGTGATAAGAAAAATAATTAAAATAGAAAAACACAGATATAAAACAGATATTAAAACATATTGGCTATCTGAATTAAACTGATGGTTTTTAGAAGATAAATCAAGACGTTTGATTCTGATGCAGTTTGGGAAAACGAAGCCGGATCTCTGGTTTCCTGCTGGTTTCTCAGCCGGTCGGAGGAGAAACTGGAGTAAAACAGATTTAAACTGAACTTTAATTTGATCATGTTTCTTCTGACTGGAGGCCATATTAATATTAATATTAATATTCCAGAGTCCTGACCTGGAACTGATGATGAGGAGGAAGGTTAGAGCGAAGGTGAGGAAACGTTCCCCAAAAATAAAAAACTAAAAAGAAACCTGGAGCTCAGCTGTTAGAAGGATCTGACAAATATTCCTCCAATAAATATTGATAACATTATGAATCTGTTGTTTTTTAATCAGCTGTTAAATTGTTGCATCTTTTTAGAAGTTTAGAAACTTCACTGAATTTTACATCTGCATCTAAAGCGGTGTGAATAATTTGGGTTTTAAAGGTGAATCAGTAACTTGTTGCTGGAGTCATGATGCTGGTCAGAACCGGAGCAGAACGACCTCATCTGTCCGTGTGGGGTGCCGGTTGGTTAAGTCTCCAGCATGCAGACATTTCTCCTCACTTTATCAATCAGGACACAAATGTTAAACTTATGAGCTCAGACAGGAGACGTTGCCATGGCAACACAGATCATCAGGTTTCTGGTTGAGATCATTTCCACACAGCAAATCCAGGAGGCCCAGATTAACTCTGAGATTTGATTTCAACAATTTTAAAGTGTCTATATGGGTCCACACCAGAAAGTGTTAATTTAACTCTTTTTGGAGAGTTAGTACCTTAACTCTTATAAAGTGTCAAATATCAAATCTGCTGGAGTTAATCATTTAACACTTACTGACACTAATTCAGTGTTAGATCTTAATATTAACTCTCACAGAGTCTTTTTTTAAAACTTTTTAAGAGTTATTTGTAATTAATATTAAATAGGTATTTTATTGTTTTGAACTTTTAAAAATTCTTTGGAAAATAAACATTTAATAAAGAGCCAATGATTTTCTCAAATGCATTTATTTCAAAACGTGCACCATCATTACAAAACATATTACAACGTGGAATAATGTGCATGTTTCACATGTCGCTTATCAAACGGTCTCACATATCAGCTGTGCAATACAAAATGCAGTATGCTTAATACATTTTTCTTCAATATTTTATGCATGAAATTGTTCAAAGTACCAGGTGGAGAAAGTAAAGCAAGCAGTTCATGTAATATGATAGAGTACATTTCTTTTAACAGGTAGATTACTGGATATTACATAACAGACCAACCTGATACTCAGATCCATCGTTTCTTATCCAGTTTCTGTTGATCAGAGACAGATCCTCCCTGCACTCCACCAGAGAGATGTCCATCACCAACAGACTGTCTTCAGGTTGTTGGGCTGTTCGTGACGTTTGGCCGGAGACGCCAACATGCTCCTCTACTGCATCGGACCGTCTTCAGTCTGAGTAGGACAGCCAGTGTCGACTCTGGATTATAACAGACAAAAACCAGAACAATGAGGAACGGAGCGAAGGAATACATTTTACTACAACTCTAACAACAAGCCTCCATTACAGAGATGTGGAGTTTCATATATTAACACTTACATAATCATTTCTGGAGCTTGAATCTTCGAAGAATCCATGGAGGGATCAGGAGGGGAGGTTAGGCTGGAGATTCATCCTCAACCAAACTGGTTGAATGTGTCGCAGAAAGTGACTCTGTAAGTGAGTTTGCTCTAGAGTTGAAGGGCTGTTAGACGCTGTTCAGGTTTGTCACCACTCTCAACCTGGAGTGTCGGCCAGAACACCAACCAGGACCAGATGTTTAATGAAGACATGAGGCAGGATCCTTTAACTGCTCTGTACTCCAAACTGCATCACAGATATTGATCCAATGAACATGGATGGGCATAGATGTGTGTCTACATGAAAGTGTGTGTGTGAGTGTCTGTGTGTGTGTGTGTGTGTGTGTAGTTTCCTAGAATAAACAAAAATACAGAAAATAAGTTCAAGGTGTCCTATCATTACACCATCCCCTTATACCTTAGATAAACTAAGAAGGAAACCTCTAAGTCAATATTACTAAGCAAACTAAGGCAAGTTAACTCCACAGTTAACTAATAACCATGCCTCTGCTCCACTGAAAGTAGATATGCATGTTCAACACAATGCTCTACAGCAGTGGTCCCCAACCCCCGGTCCGTGGACCAATTGGTACCGGGCCGCAAGAAATAATTAAATATTTCCGTTTTATGTATTATTTGAGTCTGGAGGATCTTTTATTTTGAAAATCCTTTAACCGGATTCTCTCGCCAACACTGAGCCACAAGCAGCAAAATGAGTAAGAAACGGATCAGGTGTCTAAAGTTTCTTTGCAAAGGGGAAAAGGCCCAGAGAAGAGACAGGAGGATGGATTTATCCCGGACCGGTAGGTGAGTCNTCCTCTCTGCACTCCACCAGAGAGATGTCCATCACTAACAGATTGTCTTCAGGTTGTTGGGCTGTTCGTGACGTTTGGCCGGAGACACCAACAAGCTCCTCTACTGCATCGGACCGTCTTCAGTCTCTGAGTACTACAGCCAGTGTCAGACTCTGGATTATAACAAACAAAAAACAGAACAATAAGGAATGGAGCGAAGGAATACATTTTTACTACAACTCTAACAACAAGCCTCCATTACAGAAATGTGGAGTTTCACAGATACTAACACTTACATAATCATTTTTGGAGCTTGAATCTTCGAAGAATCCATGGAGGGATCAGGAGGGGGAGGTTAGGCTGGAGATTCATCCTCAACCAAACTGGTTCTAATATATACAAAAAGGCAATAAAAGGGTTAAAACATGCTGCAAAACCTATACAAGACACAAGGGCGGGAATAATGCTCTCAACAGTTTTTTAAAGGAAACAAATCGATAGAAAGGTTGATAAATCTGACCAATATTCATGTAAACGTCCAACATCATGAAAAAACATACTCCAGATTATTACGGATCTGTTCAAGTTAGCCCATAATTTGACTGAATGTTAACCGGCTCGATTTTTCCAACACTTAAACTCTGCTAACATTCTGCATGCTAAGCTAAAAATGCTAAGCTAAATATGCTAACTAACACCGAGCCGTCTGTCATACAGGTTGAGCTCAACTCAAAATAATAGTTATAAACCATCTCAGAAAAAAAAAAAAAAACAACTTACCAAGCGTGGTAAACACCTCAGACACGTGGAGAGTAAAAGTCCTGAAATGATTCGGTGGGAATCTGATTCTGGGCGGAGGCAGTGCATGAACTCCTTCAGTTTAGAGCCGCTGGTGGAGTTCAGAGTTCAGAAGTCAAGAGTTACTGATTCTATTTTAACACCTCTAGATTTGATAGAAAACACTTAGTTTTAACACTGGAGTTTAACTACTAATAATATACACCCCAGAGTTACAGAAACAGAAAGTGACTCTGTAAGTGAGTTTGCTCTAAAGTTGAAGGACTGTTAGGCGCTGTTCAGGTTTGTCACCGCTCTCAACCTGGAGTGTCGGCCAGAACACTCCAGGTTCTGGCCGACACTCCAGGCCAGAACCTGGAGTGTTCTGGCTGAGTGGTCTCAGCCAGGATTCAGCTCAGGACCAGATGTTAGGATGAGGGGCAGCAGATGTTTAATGAAGACACGAGGCAGGATCCTTTAACTGCTCTGTACTCCAAACTGTATCACAGATACTGACCAATGAACATGGATGGGTATAGATGTGTGTCTACATGAAG
>NW_006800343.1:513814-515688 GCF_000485575.1 Poecilia formosa
TTTGTACAAAGTCTACTGACACCAAAACATTTAACACTTTTGAATTTGCTGTACGGCTTTTCTCTCTGAACGGGTCGGAACACGAGCCCTGAAAGTTTTCATTCAGAACCGACTGGACTTCATATGAACCACAAACCAGAAACCAAACAGATTTCAGCGCTAAGCAGCTGCGGTGCGGATAATGCGCTCCAAGTGCGGGTCGACGACACGCTGAGGATCCGAACAGTTCGATTAAAAACAGACTGGAAACTGAAAACTGAGACAGAACCGAACCGATGTGGTTCTGCTGAGGCACCGAGAGGCTCAGTGGGTCTGGGTGGTTCGGTTCTGATGGTTCTGGTTCGGTTCTGATGGTTCTGGTTCGGTTCTGATGGTTCTGGTTCGGTTCTGATGGTCCTGGTTCGGTTCTTCTCCAGTTTTTCTGTTTCTGCTCCGTCCTCGTTTTGTTTTGTTTCTCTTCTGTTTGTTATTAATTTTCTGTTTTGGAGATAAAAAGTTAATGGTCATTAATATTCATGAGCCTCATTTGCATAAAGCCGGAGGGGATTATTAGATCTGGGCCGGTTCTGAAGAACTGGGCTGGCTTATTCTGACACCTTTCAGCCGTTTGATGCTTTTATTCTGGCGGTCCGTCTGTTGGGTTCGGAGTTTGATTCTGTTGCCATGGCAACAGGAAACCCCTGTTCTGGATCTGGGCCTCAGGATCCGGATCAAACACCTGAGCAGCTCGTCAGGCTGGTTCTGCTCGGTCCGGATTCATCTGATGAGCTCAGGAGTTACAAACCCGACCAGAACCAGAACTAAAGATTGGATCAGAAATAATCTGCAGAATCTCCAGTTATTGGAAATGTGTTCAAAACATCAGTTAAAAAGACTCAAAATGATAAAAATCCCATCATTTTATCAATATTCTTGTTCAAATCATATTTTCTATTCTGTGAAAATATAAATCTGATTGTTGCAGCACAGAGTTAGGAATCGTCCTAAAAACTGCAGTTAGAATAAAACTGATTATGAACTTTTTACTTTTTATGCTAATCACAAAAAGCAACAAAAGGTAAAATTTTTAGAGGAAACTCAGATAAACTTTGTTTTCCTGAGGAGATCAAACTTTCTTCATATTTAATTAGATTTTATTTCAGACCAACACATTTTGACTTTAATGTTCAGATTAAATCCGTTTTAAACTAAATGGACGAATCAAACTGATCGTTCTGGTGTTTGTTACTTTTGTATTTAGTTACATTTTTATCCAGAACATTTAGGGAACGGCAGGTCAAAGTTCACCATAAAAGCATCAAACAGTCACCAATTAATAAACATTTAGTCATTTTTATAGGTTCAGTTTGTTGCTTCAGGGTTTGTTTTGTCTACAACAGTAAAATAATTTCAGATTCTTGTTTCTTTCCCTCCAAGCTGCTTGGAGAGCAGAACGAGTCAGAGAGGAGAGCGCCCAGACTTTGACTAGGCCACTGCAGCACCTGATTCTACATCTTCAGTCGTTTTGTTGTAGACCTGCTGCTGTGTTTTGGTTCTGGTTCTGGTCCGACCCAGTTTGGACCCAGTTCAGCTGCTGGATTCATGGACTGGTTTGGGCTTCAGAGGAAATCCAGAAACCAGTAAGTCGTTCTGGTCCCAGTAGAGTGGAAACATTCCTGCAGCTCTGGTTCTGATTCCTGCAGCCGTTTTCCTCTCTGGGCCCAAACTGAACCATCTGGTTCTACTTTGCTCTGATGTTCCCAGTGAAGCTCCGCCCCCTTTTCACTGGTCATAAACCAGTTTAACTGGGGGAGACTCTGTGGCCCAGTAACCGCAGCGTGTCGAGTCCAGCTCCTCCTCTCTGCTGGTTTGATTAACGATAAGCTGACAGGAGA
>NW_006800343.1:518161-518554 GCF_000485575.1 Poecilia formosa
TCTTACTGGAAACATCGTTCATCCTTCTGCTCAAAACTTTGCTCCTTCTGGAAATGAATCAGATCTGAACCCAATCTGCTTTTTCCTATTTTCTCCTGTGTTTTTATGCATTAATTTGTACATTTTAAGACAAATTTTATGTTTCTGTATATTTTTCTTTGAGTCTGAAATAATTTTATATAAAATCCAGTCGGTTTTGTCACTTTGTTGCACTTTTTGTGCTACTGATTTCTATTTCTATTTTCATTTTATTATTTTAACTTTCATTTTTCATTGGGATTTAAAGGGATAAATCCCAATGAACCTGGAGCGACCGGACCTGGACCGACCGGACCTGGAGCGACCGGACCTGGAGCGACCGGACCTGGAGCGACCGGACCTGGAGCGACCGGA
>NW_006800343.1:519317-521170 GCF_000485575.1 Poecilia formosa
ACATGGAACTCGTCTCTCTGTTTCCTTTAAACTTTGTTCATTTTCTGCTAATGTCCAAAAACAATTTCCTGATCGCAGCGTCTCCATTAGAAAAGAAATTAAATTAAAATCACGTTAATAAGCTTGTTCATGTTAAAAACCTGCTGCATCATCAACCTGCTGCCACTTCCTGTCGTCTTCTTCATCGTCTCCACCAGTAGTAACATCTGGCTGTTGATAATGAGAATAATGTGATGCAAAAACTTGTTTCCATTTTTGTGAAATAAACCAAATCCTGGTGGAGAAACATTTTGTCTGTCGCTTCTCTCATTTCTGTTGTTTTTCACTCCTGGTTTACAAAATCCTCCCAGCCTGAAAGCCGTTAATCTGGTTCCACTCAGATAAACTAGAAATGAACCAGACCGGATCCAGACTCAAACAGGTTCTGGTCTACAGACGGTTTCTCTCCAGGGTCTGTCAGTTTCCCACAGTGGAGCTAATTTCCTGCAGGACCTGTGACCTTCAGCAGGTCAGAGGTCAAACCAACTGTTAGTGTAAAGTTACAGCCGCCTCAGTTCTGGACGGGCTCCAACACCAGCTTCTCGTTTCCGCGCCACAAACGCTGCAAAACATCCAGTAAAAACCAGCAGAGAACAACGACGCCTCGATCTGCTCTTCATCAGTCTGCTGCAGCACGACGGAGTTTAATCTGCTGCAGCACGACGGAGTTTAATCTGCAGCGGCACGACGGAGTTTAATCTGCTGCAGCACGACGGAGTTTAATCTGCTGCAGCACGACGGAGTTTAATCTGCTGCAGCACGACGGAGTTTAATCTGCAGCGGCACGACGGAGTTTAATCTGCTGCAGCACGACATAGTTTAATCTGCTGCAGCACGACGGAGTTTAATCTGCAGCTGGTCCTCACTGCTAAATCAGCAGGGGATCTGGAGCAGATCCACCAGGACCAGTTAACCTGCCAGCATGGAGATCATCCAGGTCCCATCGACCTGCAGGTCCAAAAGGCCCGGCAGTGTCTGGTTCTGTTTGCCTTCGTTTGCAGTGGGACAGAATTAAACGTGACGCAGCTGAACAGAAACGATTTAGCTGCTCGTTTTCTGACTGTTTAGAAGATATAAAAACTATCAGAGGAACAGAAAATATTAAATGACCAAAAACAAAACTAACCTTCTCAGATAAAACATTTTATCCTGTTAGATGAGAAGAAAAATGACTAAAATCAGCCTGACTATAATCCCCTTTAGTGATTTTTCATCCATAATTAGATAAAATGTAACGTCTGCTGACAGATGTTCTGATTCTGATCTTTTCATCCTAAATAAAATCTGATCTGTTTTTCCTGTGGAAATAAATCCAATAGTTTCCGAAGCGTCTGCAGTCTGAACGTCGCGTTTATCCGACATGCGTCATAATTCAGCAGCAGACGGAAAATCTGGACAAAAACGGAGGAAATACTGATGACGAGAGCAGAGGGTCAGTGAATGCATCACAGCCGCTGGAGACAGGAGCAGAAACTGAAACTGTTTGAGTGGCAGCTGACAGGAAACGCATCACAACAAAGCAAATCCTTAACCATGACATCACTTCCTGTCCTGGTTTCCCACAGTTTAAGGAGAACCAATCAAACAGAGCGCCGCATCATGAAGAAGAAGAAGAAGCCGACATTCCTCCTGATTAATAACAGCCATAGGAGGAGGAACACAAAGGAAATATTTCCAGAGGAGAAATATGGCTGCTGGGGGGACATTCATCATGTCGGATAAACAGGCCTAGGAGGAGGAGGAGGAGGAGGAGGAGCAGGAGAAGGAGGAGCAGCAGGAGGAGGAGCAGCAGGAGGAGGAGGAGGAGGAGCAGG
>NW_006800343.1:521836-545011 GCF_000485575.1 Poecilia formosa
CCCAGGTCAGGAAGGTTTTTACTCAGGTTTGTTTAATGAACTAAAATAAAAACAGATATTTTCTTGTTTCATTTATTGCATTTTTTTCAGGTGAGTTTCCAGTTAAAGATTTTTGAGTTTATCCAACAATTATGAAAAAACTTTCAGCTTTAAGATAAAAAACATTAGAAAAAATAACAGAAAATGTTTTACTGTAAATGTTTATCAACATTTTAGACAAAGTGAACTATGGCTAGTTAAAGCACCTTAAAGCGTGTACTTTTAGTTCCTATAATAAAATGTTCTAATCCTAAATGTTTTCATTAAAATCATCATAATTACTAAAAATAAAGGCTTTAAAACATCAGCTTATGTGAATTATTACTGCATGTTTCACTGATGAAGTTAATAAACTTTCCTATAATATTCTCATGTTTTATCTGTTCTGTTAATAAACAGGATCCAGCAGTGATGAAATTAACTGTATTTAATATAATATAGAAAATCTGCAGTGGCTCATTTGATGGAAACGTTTTTATTGTGAATATTTCAGCATGAATAAAATCTTGGCTGTTTTAATAAAAGCGTTTTCTCTGAGTTTAATGAAGGTTTCTCCCGTTTGATCCTGGTTCTGCATTAATTCGGTTCTCCGGTTGTTCCTGAGATCCGGCTCCAGAACGTCGCTTCACGTTTCTGTGATTTACGCGTTCGGATCGTCTCTCTGTGAAAACCTGACCGTTTCTCTCTCCGCCTCGTTTCTGTCCTCAGACAAAAGCGTCTTTGTTCTGGATGCGGTTCTGGACCCGGACCGGCTTCCCGCTGCCAGGATCCGACCCGGTTCCCTCCGTCAGCCGCAGACCGGAGCTTCGCTTTCTGGGTCGGAACCGACGGGTTCTCTGCATGATTCAGTAGAATCAGTTGTGGGCTGAGAATCTAGATGGTTATTATTATTATGACATAATAATTTAATATTTTATCGTTTCCATCCACCCATCAGCTCTGATGCTTTATCTCCTGGACTCTCCATCAATCCATGGAGGTCAGAACTTTACATACAGCTCCACCAAGCCGCCGCTCTCTGCAGGAAGTTATCCTCCATCTGGAAGTTTTACTCTTTTGAGTTTTTTAGGGTTTTTGTCCCTCCCAGGATGCCGTACTCACTTTATTCCTTGGTTTGTGATTCTTGGCTCTTGGTTCTGGTCTGTTTTCGTCTCACCTGGTTCTCATGTCCATTAATCACCTCCCAGCAGCTGGAAGCCAGCCAGTTTCTTCACCTGGTTGTCAGATCCCACATTATCCTCCATGTTTTATTCATTCCTAGCAGATGATCTGCAGCTCCTGAAGTTTTGTAATTCTTTCAGTAATTATTCACCAGATTTTATTTTCCCTGCCTGCTTTTGGTCCAACAGAACAAAACAAGAATATTAAAGTCATCAGAGGTTGAGTTTAGTTTAGAGTTCAACCCATCAGCACATGTTGTATCGCTCAGAGGTCAAAGGTCCTGAGTCGGGTCAGCTCATGATGATGAGACGATGTCAGCTGCTGGGAATCTGCAGTGACGAATTTTCCTCCAACGCCTCGTAATTCCTGACGGGAAATCCATCAGCCTGAGCCACTGGGGGCGGGGCCAAATGGAGGGCGGAGCCAATAGGAGGCGGAGCCTTTGGGGGGGGGGCCAAATGGAGGGCGGAGCCAATAGGAGGCGGAGCCTTTGGGGGTGGGGCTAATGGGGGAGGGGGGCGTTGTGTTTGTAAGGCCTCATAAATCAGCTGTTTTCCTTCCTTGAAAACATTTAATCTGCTACCAGATTAGTAATCTGTACAATGTTCTCATCTGAGGAGATGAAAATCTGTTTAAAATTAAACGGATTTTTAAAGCTGGAGGATGTTCATCAGACCACCACGCTGTAACAGAGCCTCTTCAGTCAGAGGCTACTACTGAACCGCTGGAACACTGACCTCTACAGGAAATCCTTCCTGCCCAAAGCCACCAAACAAATTAAAACATCTCATTTATTCTCCCATTTTCTTAGATTGATAAAATTGATGCTGATATCTCTTAGCCGCTTCTCAAAACAGGAAAGACAGGAGAAAATGTCACTGATAGAGAAACAAACAGTCTCTGGTCTAGTCAAAGGGCCTTTGACTAGACCAGTCTCTCTGGTCTGATGAGACAATATTTATTTCTATATGTATCAAATGTTTTGGCAGGCTCAGTCCTCCATAGGAAGGCAATGTTTGCAAAATCATAAACTACTTGAATGATTTAATTATAACTAAATGAAAGAAATGAAAGTTTTTAAGTGTTTCAGCAGCTGGAGAAATAAAATGAATCCAGATCTCAGAACTCTGATTTATTCTGATAAATTAAATAAATATAATTGTAGCATCATGAACACAAAACAAGAAGCTGCAGTTTAAATATGTAATAAACACAAATAGAAAACATATTTAAAATATTAAAAACTTTCCCAGAACAGGGATTTTTATAACTTACAGGTTTCATTTTGTAACCAACTTTAAGAAAGTAAAAATATTTCAAAAAGCTGAACGTGTTAAATTTACCTGAAACTAAAAACCTTCCTTTGAAAATCTACCGGAAAGTTTTCTGAAAATAACTTTTAAGCTCCTGAAATATTTAAACAAATGCAAAAAAGTTCTGAACATTTAGCAGAACAATTAAATTAAAAACAGATTTTATAAAAACTAAAAGCTTTTTTATTAGAGCTGAAAATGATAAAAACTTGTTTGAATTGAAGAACATATAAATCTCCTTCTGTTAAACAAAAATTTCAAACCTCAATTTCTTTTAATTAAAAAAACAATAAATATAAAATAAAATATAATCTAAAAAATATCTAGATATTTATTAAAAATAAAACAGATAACAAATATTTTCTTTTTAAATAAAGCAAACAAAATAAAACTAAAATAAATAAATAACTAAATGAAAGAGAAAAAAAATTAAAATAATAAAAACAACAACTAGGCCTTTCTAACAGACAGCAGCGTCTCTCTGGGACGTTTTACCGTTTTGTGATTGGCTGTCATGGTGCGGCGCCGTCCAATCAGGCGGCTCAGGCCTCGGCCAGGCAGCTCATCACCTTCATCATCAGCTCCTCCTTCCTCAGCTTGGAGCTCACAGGGATTCCTCTGTTCCTGAGCCACAGCAGCAGGGAGCGGCTGCTCAGAACGGACCACTGGGAGGGAGACGATGAGGTCATCAGGCAGGGTGACATCAGCTCTGACATCACGATACAACCTAAGGTCGTTATTAACGTTCAGCGAGACGCCGCCGCGTCGTCCATCACTGCATGTGACTTTGGGATTGATAAGGTGTTTCTGTAGCTGCTGCTGCTTCAGAGCAGAGGCCTTCCTGTCGCTGTTCATCACTACACCACGCCGCGATACTCCACCCATGTTTAAAACATGCAGAGTTCACTGGAGCTAAATGCGCTAAATGTTTTCAAAGTTAGCAGGAAAGCTAAGCGCTAAGCTACGTTAGCTCGAATGTTATGGTGAGAGTTCACACCTGGACAGAACCTTTAAGGTCCAGTTTACACAACCCGACTCCAAAATAAGAGCCGATTGGGGTTTAGCTGCTCTTTAGTTTGGGTTTTTAAATCAGTTTCTCCTGCAGAACCGGGTCGGTCTGGAGAACCAGGTCGGTCTGCAGAACCGGGCTGGTCTCCAGAACCGAGTCGGTCTCCAGAACCAGGTCAGTCTCCAGAACCGGGTCGGTCCAGCTCACCTGGTGGCTTCTGGCCATTTTCTCCACGTCTTCCACTGAAACTCTGGACTTGTTGGGTTTCTCTTTCAGCTGGAAGGCGACCGTCTGGAGGGAGAACCAGACAATCATCTTAAGGTTCTAACAACGAGATGCCATTAAATTCCACCCAGAACCAGAACCAGAACCAAAACATAGTGGACCAACCTTCCTGCTGCTGGCGGCGGTCTCCGTATGTGGCGGGGCTGGTTCTGGTTCTGTGCTGCCTTCAGGGCCAGCCTCTCTGCTAGTTTTCATGATGCTTTTGGGTCGTGCTGCCTTCAAGCAGTCGGCGGCTCGTTCGGGTCGGACCGTCCCAGAGGTTCTACTGGGTGGGATGATGATGGCTGCTCTCGCCTTGAACACCGGGCTGAGGCTGGAGATCCGGGTGACCCTGGACTGACCCGACGGCTGGGGAACGGCGGCGCTCCGGCTTTTAGGGCGGCGGGCGAAGCGAGGGACGATGAGAGGAGGAGGAGGAACAGAGGAAGAGGAAGAGGAAGGGGTGGTTTGTGACCCAACAGGAAGCGGCAGGGTGAGTCTGCGCTTGTCCTCCATCCCTCCGCTCTGCTGCTTCTGGACTCGCAGCAGAGCCACACTGAGCCGGTGGGTCGGGTCGTTATTCCTGAAGATGGGAACCAGTTTAGGAGGCGGGTTCACTGGGAACGGACTGGGCTGAGGAAGAGGAGGGAGGGATGAAGCCGGCTGGAAGTGTTGGAAGAAAGAGGAAATGAATAGGGAGTGATCTGACTGCTGCTGGTTCTGACTGGAGGACGGGCGGGCCGACGGGGACCGGTCCTCTGGACGGTGCCACAGCGAGTTCCCAGATCTGCTTCCTGGAAGAGCGCCACCCTGCTGGGAGAGGGGGACCCAGGCGGGCGGGTCCGGCCGGGAGGAGGGCGCAGGCTGAGACAGAACCGGCCTGGTGGTCAGGTTGATCTGGTCCGAACTCAGAACCTGAGGAAGGAAACGATTCACCTTCATCATCTGGAAGTTCAGATCTGATATCAGACCTTTATGGACGAGTGATGCGAATCAGCATCATACCTGATTCAGTTTGAAAACAGCCAACAGGGTCTACAAAGCTTGGTTGATTAATGTTCTTCTCTTACTGAGTTAACTATTAGAAGGGCTTTGGTGCCACCTGGTGGTCGGAGTGTGAACTACACCTGGTTGAACTGCCTGGATTATGCTGATAAACTCTGTCAATAATCTTAACCAGATTGTTAATATTTTCTGCATATGATGATATATTATAATAGAGAACATGGGACCAAAATCCAAAAAGTTGCTTCTGACTTTGAGTTTGAAAGTTTCCAGCGACACTGAGCAAGTTAGGAATGGAAATTACTAAAACTAGTAATAAGAAGAAATATGTAAAATTTAGTTATAATTTTAGAAAAAGTAATTTCTTTCCATGTATTTTGATTATGGAACTCTGAATCAAAGGATTACTTCAGATTACTAAAATAATAACTAATAATAACTAATGATAACTAAATAAAGAGCTTTACAATATGCCACATATACCGTCACTGTTGTGGCACTAACCTGTATTTTAAAAACTATAATGATGAAAATGCAATGGCTGTTCGATAACGTTCTGATTCAATTACAGTCTTGTCTGGACAATAGAAGCATCAACAAAATAATCAACATACCAACCCTGAAAAGTCTGTTTCATTCCTTAAGTGCCTGGTGTATCTGATTAGCATCACAGCTAAATTTACACTACTGCAATGTTTAAATTTATAATCTCTATTAACTTAACATTTTATTGACAACAAAACCAACTTCTGCTATAGAGCTGGATGTAAATTCAGTCATTAGATCTAATGTTTCCAATTATGAATTTATTCTGAGGCTTTTAGATGTTTTAATGAAGGTCAGAGGTCAGAATGTTGTGACCTTTGACCTTGTTCTAGATAGGGTAAATATTTCCTAAATGTTGCTGTTTTTTCATGCTATAAACATCAGAGCTGAGGTTAAACTGAAACGTCTGCAGGCCTGTGGAGGCGATTCTGGACGGTACCGGGTCGTTTAAATGTGACTGCAGCTGACAGAGACTCAGAGTAATTTAACAGAGAAATGGGAAGAGAAAGATAACAATCTGATAAAAAACAGAAGTTGATTTTTAACAACTTTCTGTTAATGAGGACAAAAGGAAAAGTGAAATCATTTCTTCCGTTCAGCTTCACCTTCCAGGCTGAAAACCAGCAGAAATTTCCACCTTTGAAGTGAGAATAAACGTCTGAGCTCAGACGGAGCTGGGCTGAACGCCATGAATATTTTAGCCCGACTCTGTGGGAGCTGAACTCGTCTCTGCAGAGTTTCTGACGGCCTTTCCCTCCTCTAACAGTCTGGATGAAGAATGGCTTTAATTTCAGCAGCTTTGATGCTCAACCTGCAGGAAGATCTGCAGCTGCTTTACGGCTGCTGAGAAATGCTTTTATTACAGCCATGAAGAAGAATATTCTGCATCAACATGAGGACTGAGTCAGTTCTTCACCAAACCTCACGAGGAGAAGCTCCTTTCACTCCACTGACGTCAGGAACATTAATTGATGAGATGCAGAGGAAGAAGCTTCGCTGCTCTGCAGCGCCGCAGCTCTGAGGCTGTTAAACTGTCTGAAGGTTTTATTGGCTGGAAACGCGTGAAAAATCGTGTTTCCTGCAGCTTCACGCTCAGCAGAGAGGATTCAGGAAGCTACGGGAACGGCTGGGAAATAAAACCACTTCTATTCTCACGGTTAGGAGAAACTACCTCTATGTGTTTACATCATAAACATTCAGATTAATAAATGACTGAAACAGGTAAATGATTTATACTTTTTTGTTTCAACATGCTGGTTCTTCCACAAGGGGGCAGTAAAGCAACAGCTGCTCCAATTTCACTCTGCGACTCATTTTCACCAGAACAATTAAAGGATGCAGTAAACAGGCTGCATCGTTTATCTTTCTTATTTTTATGTCATTTTCATAGGATTATTATTTCTGTTTTGCTTAGACAGAATTTTGTTGTTAATCATCATTGATAATTGTTTATTTTAGGATAAACTGTCAGCTGTTGCTGTTTTTGCAGCATAAATCTGCGGTTGAAAGTTATTTATTTTGGGTTTGTCTGGTTTTCTCAGAACATTGTCTCCTTCCTCTCCTCCTATTGGCTGCTGCTTGAGCAGCTGTGAGCGCGCTCAGTAGGCTCAGACAGGAAGAACCTCCTGAATTAGTTTACTGTTGTTGACAAAAAAATGTAACAAAGCATCATTTTCACTGCAGTTGTTCAAAACTGAAGCAACAAAAAACAAAAGAAACAAAGACAAGAGAAATAATCTCATGTTCAGAAATGATTTACTTCCAGATTTAAAGTTTATCTAAAATAATTTGGAAGTTGATGTGAAAAAGTTTTGCAGATTTTCTGGTTTTAATAAAATAAATGAGACGTTTCTGTTGTCTTTGTTCATTTTCCTCCTTGATGGAAAACCTCAGTGATCTTGTGTATAAATCACTTCTGGCTAATTATTTTAGAAAATGTAAAACTTTTATCATTCTTTTTTATAATAGTCTTGATAATATTCTACATGTTTGGTATTGTTGTAATTATAATAAACATATATTTATTACATAAAGTATATTTTCCCACTGAAGGAAATAAGAATATTCTAAAGATAAACATATTCTGTGAAGGTGAATCAAGAATGGTTGAAAAAACCTGAGATTAAATTTAATTAACTTCACTATGGACACTCATGTGATTAATAACTATTAAATATTTTAGTTGACAACCGTCGTGAAAATATTTAATGAATAAATGATTAAATTAAAACAATTAATTTAAATTTAATACTTAAACAATTTTAAATTAAATAATGAATTAAAGATAAATAAATAAACAAATACATAAAACAACTTAAAGATAATTGGAGATTTTTTTGTATCTTCCTCCATGTTTTATTTGATCGATGTACCTGCCAATTAATTATAATTATTTTTAAACTTCCTGGTAAAACAAACAAATAAAAAGAACATTTTATTTAGTTTTATGTTTCTCAGATTTCTGAACAGTCAGAGCAAAACAGAAACATGAAGAAAGAGACAAGAATTTATCTAAGAATTTAAAAATCAGCTTTTAAATTGAAACTTTCTTTCTAAAACTTTTATTTTTTAATGTTTACTGGGGGAAAATAACTTCATCTGTAACTCAGTCGTGCAGAGCTGCAGCTCCTACCTGCATGGAGGCGGCGGTGGTCAGGCCGGCCATGGGGTAACTGGGTTTACTGGTCAGACGGGTCGGGAAGCCGCACACACTCTGCAGCCGCTCTCTGCTGTCGGCCAGGAAGCGGGCCAGCGCCCCCTGCAGGTCGCCCCGGGGGCAGCGCTGCACAGGCTGCAGGCGGATGCAGCTGAGAGGGTAACTGACCGGCGGGAGTGAAGGGACGACGTTTGGTACCATGACAGAAAAAATAACAAGAATAATGACAGTAATAATAGTAATAAATGGTTTAACCAGTGACATCTAGTTCACAGTTTCTACGCGCCGCGGCTCTGTGCAGCTTCTATGCAGTGAAGTTTGGATACGTGAAGAGTTTCTCTCCCACCGGTCTGAAGTAGACGCTGCAGTAGACTTCGCCCCCCTGCAGGTCCGGCAGCCGGTAGCCGTACTGGGAATCAAACCAACAACTACTTCAGACCAGTCTGGCTTCCACAGAAAAGCAGAGCGAGGTTCTGACAGTGCGGGCCGGGTCGGGCGGTACCAGGCGGTTCCAGTGGCTCTGAAGGTCCCCGTAGGTCCTGAAGGGTCCGTCTCTGGGCAGCTGGCGGCTGATGCTGATGATCTGACCCTTCTTCATGCTGCACAGAAAAACACAGAGCAGTGGCTCCACCTGGTGGCCAGAGGCAAGATTACACCAACCCGATAAATCAGAACCAGAGAGAAGGGCTGGACTAGATCCATCTGGACTAGATCAACCTGGAATAGATCAACCGGGATTAGATCAACCTGGACTAGATCAACCTGGAATAGATCAACCGGGATTAGATCAACCGGGATTAGATCAACCGGGATTAGATCAACCTGGATTAGATCAACCGGGATTAGATCAACCTGGAATAGATCCACCTGGATTAGATCAACCTGGATTAGATCCACCTGGATTAGATCCATCTGGATTAGATCAACCTGGACTAGATCCATCTGGATATGGATGTTAAAATATCACTTTAATACAACAAAGTATCCAGGTCAGCCTAAGAAAAAAAACATAAATTACGGAACATAAAGTCAGAATATTATGAAAATAAAGTTTAGGGCCACCGTGGGGGAATAGAGTCGTATTACAAGTAGGCCTGTCATGATAAAAAGTTTTGCTGAGTGATTAATTGTCAAAAAAATTATTGTGATAAACGATAATATTGTTTCAAGACCTTTTGACTCTGATTTAATGGAAATGACTAATAATGCAGTGATTTCCTGCCATACACTTTATTTTCTAAAGAACACAAAACACTGGAACTGATAAACTAAATAAACAAAACAACCAAAAATAAAATGGATTCTCAGTCTCCATTAACAAAAAACGTACTTGAATAAAAACTAAACAACATAAAACCAAATGGAAATAAATACTAGTGCAGATTATGAAGTCTGTATACTGTACTGCCCTTCAGTATCTCTAGATTTAATGGGCACATCCGACCACCTGATGTTCATAGTTCACGATGTTCTGCCCCATATTTTCCCCTCATAACAATCTTAGATCGTTGAAACCCGGTAAGTTTTCAGCTGTTCTTCGTTAACGTGACATAAATGGGTTATAATGATTTTCATTCAGTCAGGACTTTGCTGACTCTAGCCACATGCATCACAGGTTCTAGTAAAGCATTGATTAATGCCTGGTTTTAAAATTAGTTAACTGGACTTGTACCCATTATTTTGGGCTACAAGTCCAAAATAATGGCTGTGTTGCTGGAAACCACACGGCACAATCGAACCGTTATACCCAGGATTTCTGTCGGCTAATGTGTCTCAGGTTTTGAAAATCGGCCAACAACTCGTGTCGTGTCCGCTGGACATTACACTAAGGAAATGAGGAAGGGAGGGTCAGTGGAGAGACCGGAGCTGAGCCTTTTTCATTCGGTGTCATCAACAAAGAAAAAGGGAGGAAGAGACGATAAAGAGGATAATTAAAATGAGGTCGATAGGTTTAATTTATCGTGCAATTAATTGATTTATCGTTTATCGGGACAGGCCTTATTACAAGATAAAAGTCAAACTAAATGGAGGATAAAGTCATAATAGTTCAAAACTCACATTACTAGAAAAAAGTTCTAATACATAAGAAAACAATTTTACATCAAAAATGTCTAAATAAATTTAAAATTATTATTATTAATCCTGGCAACATGTTTAAATAAAGTGAGAATGAAGGCGCCCAGCATCAGCCGGACTGAGTTTACTTGGCTTAGAAAGCCAGACGGAGAAACTGTTCCAGGTTTTACTCATTAAATCAGGATTTTCCTTGAAACTTTGAGTTTTTTCTCTTATATTCTGACTTTATCCTCATAATAAAGTGATTTATTATTAATAAAGTGATTAGTTTCTTATTGATCCTCATAATAAAGCGATTAGGTTCTTGTCCTGGTTCTGACGCGCCGTCAGCTCCAGGACTGTCCAGCAGGCGGCGCCGGCCCACCTGGGCAGGACGTGGCACCAAATGGGCCCCCCAGTGGAGGACAGGTCCAGGATGAAGTCCGGGTCGCTGCAGAACCTCTGGAGGACCGGCGCCGGCAGCCCGAGGTCGTCCAGCTGAGACAGAGACACAGACAGGTTCAGGTTCTGGTTCCGGTCGGCCCACTGCCCCCCTCAGGGCCTCCTACCGTGGGCGGTGGCGTTCTCACGGCGCTGGCTTCGATGCTGAGGCAGAGCCGACCGCCGCTGGTGCTCAGCTCCAGACCTGAACCAGAACCAGAACCGTCAGCTTTGGCGGGCCGGCAGAACCTGATGCTGCAGAGGAACAGGAAGCAGGACGTACTGACGGCGCTGAGCGTCCCCCGCCAGGTCAGGAAGTCTGCCCCTGCAAACAGGACCAGGTCAACCCGTTTCCTCATCACAGACTCAATCAACTGAACTTCAATAGTTTTGATTATTGATCAACTTTCTGATCCATCATTTGTCTGAATGGCCTCCAGTCTGGATCTGATACTGGAACCAGTATGACCCGACATGCCCTTTGTTGTCATGGAGACGCTTGAACAGCAGCATGGCTAGCTTTAGCTTTAGCCTAACAAACCCTGACCTTTGACACCTGAACAAACTAGACAAAGTAACTATAGCAACAAGCATGGAGGGGGCAGAATCATGCTGTGGGACATGACAGACAATAAGTGTTTTATTAATTTATTTGTTGTTTTTAAAGATTCTTAAACATTATTTTTAATTTATTCCATATTGATTATATTTACTTTATTCTATTTGTTTCAAATATTTTCCTAATTAATCTGCAGTTTGTTTATTCATCTATTTAATGTTTCAAAAATCTGTTAATGTTTTGACATCGTCATCATTTTATAATAAAATTCAAATTAGTTTAATTAGTTATTTATACACTTAATATATTTTAGATTCTGATTTTATTTTTATTGAGAAAAATGAACCTATTTATGTATTTATTTTGATACAAATAAATGTGTCATTTAAATAGATATATTTATTTTTTTAAGAAATAAATCTATTTATATTTATTTATTTATTTATTTAAATAAATGAATTTTTGTCAAGAAATAAACTTGATATGAATAAATATTTACCAAAATAAATTTTCTAAGCCAGTAAATCTTCTCTGGGCTCTGCTCCTCTGGCAGTAAACTGATTCATATGGATATGAACCATGAAGTCATGACATTTGGCTTCATCCTCCAGGCTTCAGAGCTGAAGCTGGTTGGTTGAACCCTGAGGGGGCGTGGCTTGCTCTGCCTACCTGAGATCAGGTAAAGTCCTGCTTTGTTCCAGCTGGGAGCCAAACGGCTGATCAGAGAGTAAGAGAGGCAGCACTGCAGGTCGCCTGGAAACGGCGTGTGAAGACCGCCCAGCTGCACACACACACACACACACCCACACACACACACACACACACACACACACACACACATACCCAGATAAACACACAGATAAACATACAGTCAGCTGACCCCTGCTGGCTGCAGACGGTAACTACAGCAGCCTGGTCTCACCTGAAGACGGTTTCTGATCGCAAAGGCCTGAAGGACGCCGCGCTGCAGGAAGTGGACCTGACAGGGAGACACAGGTCAACAAGCAACACGGCAACATGCAGCGGCAACATGGAGCGGCAACATGGAGCGGCAACATGCAGCGGCAACATGGAGCGGCAACATGCAGGTCTGAAGCGTCCCAAACATGTCCTCCCTGCATCAGAAGGTGAACACAGGGAGGACAAAAAGCTTCACACTGAGCCAACATGTCCAGCAGTGACCTTCAGCAGGGTCACTCTGAAGGTCGCTCCTCTTCACTCCATCCCGGTTTCCTGCAGAACTTTCACTGACTGCCTCTGATAAGAACAGAACCAACCGGACTGAACGGGTCAGGCTGCTGCTCTCTGCTGCAGGCAGTTTGTTCAGTTAGTTTGGGTTTCCCTTCATCAGCAGCTGGTTTAACTTTTTACAAAGTTAAAAAGGAGAAACTAAGGCTTTAAAATGTGAGCTTTCCCTAATCATTTTGAATCAGTTCAGTCACATGATTTCTAGAATCGTTGTCTGTTTTCAGTCACAGAGGGACGAGCTGCAGCTGCTGCAGCGGTGCATGCAGGTAGCGTGTGAGCAGACGGGGTGGCGTGCAACGTTTCCACGGCAATCATTCATGTTCCTGTCAGCCTCACAATGTCTCAGTCTCCAGATCTGTGGAACAGGAAGCTTCCTGCTGCAGCTCAGAGCAGAACACGGCCTAAAGTTTACATCTTTATTCATCTGATTTATTTTAGCTTTTTTACATAATAATTATCCTTAGTCTATTACCTACACATTATCTATGATATACATATATTTATTATCATTATTTACTAGTATTATAAAATCTTTTAAATTTATTAAATCTTTATTTTTATTCCCCCTCTTTAGCAATTTTTAAATCTGCTCTTAAGACTTACCTTTTTCGGTTGGCCTTTGATTCAGTTTGAGATGCTGCTTTTCTGTATTAATCTGGGTATGTTTATGTATTATATAGAGTGTTTTACGTCACTGCATTGTTGGTTTTGATGTGTTTTAATTTTGATTTTTATTTGTTTAATCTTGTGATTGTACAGCACTTTGGTCAGTGGTACTGTTTTAAAGTGCTATATAAATAAACTTGCCTTGCCTTTATTCGATTTTTAATTTTTTTTATTAGTTGTAGTTTTATTATGGAAGTTATTTAGGTATAATCATATTTTTTACTATATCATTATTTTCTTTGTACATTTTTTATGCTATTCAGCCTCAATATTCAGCTCAAATGATTTATATTTATATTTAGACCAAATTATGTCCGATCTGAATGAGGAAGTTACCAAACTTCCATCCATTTTCTGCCATAACGTTTCGCACTATAATGCTGCTCATTAATGCCAATAAACGTTGCAGTGAGTCTTACAGACATGACCGCGGTGACGTCAGTGATGGAGTCCAGAGCAGGACAGGCCAGGATGTCCGAGTACAGCAGCACCAGCTGTCTGTGGAGACAACATGGCGGACAACATGGCGGACATGTCAGAGCGAATCCTCAGCTTCACGTGTCTCTGCTGTAAGCAGGTGATGGTTCAGGTGTTTACCTGCAGGTCTTGATCTGATTGGTCCTGGGCTCCTGCTGCTCTTCCTCCAGCGGACTCAGCGTGACGCAGACCAACTGGGTCAGATCCGGAAGTCCGAAGAAGAACAACGACTTGGGCCCGACGCCGCTCATCCTGCTGAAGCCACAACTTTACTTTATATTTACTTTTTCTATTACATAAACTCTCCTTTTAAATCAAACCCATAACTTCTTCAATAGATTAATTACAATTATATTGTAAATCCGAAAGTTTGTGTCAAAATTAAAATTCTTTAGTCGCGGGGGGCTATGATAAAAATAAAACATTACAACACATTTATAACTAAAGACGCAGCAACAAAAACACCTGTTAATAAAGTAATATTAGGATAAAAGTTCTTCCTCACCTCGTTGACTCCTGAACTCGGTCAAATCAAGCTAATTCAGTTGGGTTCAATATAACCTCGATTTTTCTGGCTAAAATAGTAAAATCACATCTACTCTTCAAGGTTCTCACATTTGTTTTCTTTAAAACCAGTTAAATTCAAAGCAGTAGTTCAGAAGATATGAAAAATCATTCCAATTTGCTTAAAAATCTCAAAAACCTTTGCTCGAAACAAAGCTGGGCAACACAAAGGACGAGTCTTCATTCCTTATTTCATTCATTGTGACTTTTTTGTTTTTAGTTCAGGTTATTTTGAATAAATCTGCTCAAATATACTAAAAATATGATGCTGTATTCCTCTACAACCTTACTTACATCTATGTGGCTGTTGTCAGTATTTTAGTTAAGTCTGGTCGATATTTTTTCTTCTGCTACAATGTAGAGAATCTTTGTAATATAGACCAGCTTTGAGTTTCTGGGCGCGTGTTTCCCGCCGGAGACTTCCAGTAGTTAAATCAAAGCTGGTCAGTTGGACAGGAAGCTCTGCTGTTAACAGTTTGGAAGCCGCTAATGTCCAGAGGAAATCCACATTGAAGCAGGCCCTTTGGCAGCACCCAGCGGGTAACTCAACACGCATTACGTGAGGTGCGTGAGATAAGCCAATCCTTGCGTGAGAACTGATTTCCTTGAAAACTGTTGAACTTTGGTGAACTTTAGCCTGCTTTGCCCCACAGTCTTCGCCCACAGCTGGGCGATGACTGATGTCTGGCGAGAACCAATCAACGACTCACTTTGTTAACGATATGGAAGTTGAGAGCCAATGAGAGTACTAGAATAACTTAGAGGCCGGTACCAACTGTGCAAGGTTCTGCTTGGTGCCTTGAAGCAGTACTACTTAAACACAATCGTACCGGAAGTAGACGTATTTTTTCAAAATAAAATCTCAATGTTTATCAATCTAATTAAATTAAGTTAATAGCCAACAACTGAGTCAGTAGTCCACATATAATTATTTACTAAATGGACAAATATACTTCTGTCTGGTTTAATTATAAAATACTTACTCAGCTCTGGCTACATCAATATCCAACTGTGAAAAAATGGATAAACATATGAAAAAAAGGAAGAAAAAAAAGCCCAAACATTCCTTAGTAATCATCTTTCATTTGTGAATGATGATTATGGTTAGAGCCCCAGCAGGAAAGAGAGGGAACATTTTAAAAGCAAACCTAAAATCCACTTTTTAAATTTAAAATCACGTTTTCATGGAATAAAGTGAAATGACTTCAGATTTACACGGCTTTTCACTGGTCAACAACTTTAATGAGGAGGGGCAAGGCAGTTCACCCAGGGCGTCAAACAGGCCAGGACCGCCTCTGGCTTCTCAGGACACTCAGTAATGCTTTACAGTAAAACCAACAAATGTTTTCATTGTATTTTATCTTAATCTATTTGTTTATCTTTTTGTGTATTCGTTTCCTGTTTAAGAACTTTTTAATTTTGAGCTGATTAATTAATTTAAATACTTTCATAAAATTGTTCTTTTAATATGGAGCTGATAGCGAAAGTTCAAGCTGGGAGACTCCGCCCCCTCCGTTCGCCCATCGGCGTCATGCTCATCTCCGACCTCAGCCCTGGACCTCACCTGGCGCGTCCAATCATCAATCAGGCTCTGCATAAAGGATCCACACCCAACCGGTCAGCCGCTTCCCAGCTGCGTTCAACCCACCACCTCCCCTTCTCCACCCACATCCTTCGGCTCTCCAGGATGGCATCCTTTCCTGACCACCACCACCAGTGTCGGGCCCTGGGGGAGAGCATCCCTAATCGGTTATCGGGATGTTCATCGAGTTCACATCAAATCTCAGCTCAGATCAGCTGCTGGGGCCCGAGCGCCAAAGAACTGTTACTCATTGCTGTCATTAAATCTTTTAATTGTTCCTTTTTCTCCGTCTGAGTCTTTCCAGATTGAAATGTATTTAGCTGTTTGCTTAAAACACTAATTTAAGTTTATAAGTTCAGTTACATGTTATTTTTGTTAGTGTTATTGCCTGTACAATGTTATTTTTTTAACTTAATGTAACTATATATTTACTTATTTGTGTAATCCAAATGTCTTTTTTTTTCTTTTCACAATTGCAGCAATTTTCTATAAGTATTTTAGTTTTAGTTTTCTTTTTTACTTTTATATATGTTCTAATGCCTACACTGACTTGTCATCCAGCTTTATTTTGAAAACTCCAACCGGAAGTGGTGTTAGCGCGAGCTCACCTTGATCATTGATAAGTAGTGAGCGCTGGAAGTTGGAGTGGAGTGTCTCTGGGGTAAATGTCGGAGTGTTCGTGCGGAGTCACGGTCGGACTCTCCCCGGTATTACATAACCTCAGTGCGGCCGAGTAGCTCCGCCCGGTTCTGCCGCCACTTCGCCTCCGAACCGACGGACCAAGGTGCGGCAGAGATGGGTGAGAAGCAGGAGAAAAGCCCCGAAGGAGTGAAGTACTTCAGGCTGTCAGAGATCGAGGAGCAGAACTCCTTCAAGTCCACCTGGATCATCATCCACAACAAGGTCTACGATGTCACCAAGTTCCTGGACGAGGTGAGAAAAGTTCTGCTTCCGGTGTCCAGAACCGCGGTCCGGTTCCGATCACCAGCCGGAGCTTTTCCGCGGTTTGCTGCTTCACATTAGATTTTATCTGGATTAAATCTGATTAAATCTGAGAGCCGGCCAGGGCCGTAGCCAGAGATTCTGGATCTGGGGCCCCGGGCCCCCTTTCACCACCAATTATTAACTACTCTAGAATTTAATGTAACTTAATGAATCTGAGCAACTTTTATATTAAATCACTGATTTTGGTTATCACATTTTTATTGTTTTCTATAATTAGAGAAAAAATACTCGTAAGCAGCACATTTCTATCAGACATGATGAAGACTATTAACTAAGAGGTGAAGACTATTAAAAAAGGTAGATTGTTAAAACTTCTGCAACTCTTTCCTGTTATAAATTCATTATTTCAAATATTTTTCTTTATTCTGTTTATCATGTTTCCTTTTTTCGTGTTTTTAATTTAATCTCATTTTTTCACCTGTAAACTAACCAATCATATCGGAGAAACAAAGTTTAACTCTTAAAAATAACAAATGTTCTGTTATTAAATTTTAACAAAATTCACTTGAATTTAACTACCTAAAAATTCATTTACAAATAAATATAAAGTTAACCTTTTTTAAATGAAGTACTTCCTGTGCCTGACAGGAAGTACATGAACAGTGAAAGGTAACGGTGTCGGCGGACCGACTCGGTCCAGCAGATGTCAGAATCTGATTGACTTCTTCCACGTCTGAATGTAGAAACACAACTTTACTTTGGTTAGGACGCTTGCTTCATTATTTTATTATGAAATAGTTTTTAGATCGACTCAAACCTCCAATCAGAGGATTGATCATTAAAATCAGAAGGGTCAAAAACAACTCCTGAATAAACTTAAAATAAGAACATTTCCCTTACTGCAGTCGTCTCCATGGTAACCAGCTGTTGGTCCCGTCAGCCAATAGGATTGCAGGTTTATTTAGCATGAAGCTAATTGTTCAGGTCAACAGAACCAACCGGAGGTTCAGCAGCTCTTCTTCTGCTGTCCAGTGATGTCTCCGTGGTCTCCATGGTAACCGACTATCAGGTCGGAGGTCATTTATGAGTTGATATTTGCTCCTGGAGGAACTTTCACACAGAACCGGCCCGGTTGCACTTTTGTCCTGCTGTCTGTCAGAGGACAGGCTGCACAGAGGTGAGGCGATGGGCGTGTCCTCCAGGTGAGCGTCAGCGCCGGCCAGCCAATCAGGAGGCTCGGTCCGGGCTCCCTGGGACACGGTTCTGATGAGGCCCGGTTCGTTGTCTCTGCTGCAGGCTGTAAATCATTGGCAGGGCGATCCGGCAGACTGGATCAGGGACGAGAGATAAGAGGGAAACGCTGAGTCAGCAGAATACACACAGGAGAACCAGAACCTGAACCAGAACCAGCAGAATCTTCTGTCCATCATCCTGATCTAAACACAGAAACAGTTTGAGGAAAAACATCAGATTGTTTTTTTCATTAAATGTTTTATTGTTGTGCTGATAAAGGAGAAAATTTAAAATATTATTTATTAATTTGGGAGAAAAATATTTTAAACTTGGAGATTTTGGTGCAAAACGTTTAGACTGATAGAAACTGATAAAGATATCAAACCTCCAATATTTGGTTTTCTGAAACTATTTGATCATGTTTTCAACTTTAACATATTTGTTACATTCTGAATATTTGGGCAATATTAGACATGTGAAGAGCTCCATCTAATAAAGTACAAAATAATGATACAATTGTAAGAACTTAATTACTTTAAACTTTACTGGTGAACAGAATATTTTACGCTGTAAAATTTTTTTATTAGGATAAAAAAATGAAAAAATGGAATTAAAATTCTTAATAAAGACACAATGAGGCAGATTTCATGATGAGCAGGTTTCATAAAATCTGCCTCATTAATTCACTCCTCATCATGATATCGGGTCGAACTGGTGAAAAATCTCTAAAACTGTCATTTATAAAATGTTATAAATGATGATTCTAATTAACTGAAACTGAGCTGAAAGTCACAGACGTTCTCCAGGAAGTTTGTAGAACAGTTGATCAGGGGTTTCCATGACGACCAGAGCGGTCCGGTTCTGGTTCCGGTCGTGACGGTGTGGTCCGTGTCCGCAGCATCCCGGAGGCGAGGAGGTTCTGAGGGAGCAGGCGGGGGGCAACGCCACGGAGAGCTTCGAGGACGTCGGCCATTCCACCGACGCCAGAGAGATGGCCGCCAGCATGGTGATCGGAGAGCTGCACCCGGTCAGTCTGGGGACGTCGCCATGGCGACACACGCCATGACACGACACCAAGACGCTAACCTCACTGTCCACCATGACACCTCCACCCTCTCACTAACTGTCTGTCTGTCCGTCTGCAGGACGACCGGCACAAGATCGCCAAGCCTGTGGTGAGTCAGCAGAGCCAGGGGCATCATGGGAAATGTAGGCCACAGTGGTTGGATGAGGAGCAGTAAACCCCAGAGACAGGAGGAGGATGATGATGTTTAACTCTGACCCTTCTCATCACTTCTCTTGTTTGTGTTGGACAGGAAACGCTGGTTACCACGGCGAAGGAGGAGGCCAGGTAAACTCCGCACCAGGGGCCTCCAGGGCCAAAGTCGGTCTCCGTCTCGGTGGTTTAGTAACTCCTGCTGCTCTCTTGCAGCTGGTGGTCCAACCTGATCATCCCCAGTCTGGCAGCCGGCATCGTGACTCTGATGTATCGTATCTACACCGCCGACAGTGAGTGACATCTGAGCGCTGTGATGTCATCGTCCGCGGCGCTCGGTGCCGTGGCTCCTGCCAGCGTAGAGCGGCGGTTCTAGAGCGGACGACTGGCTGCTGTGGACCAACATCATCACATTCCCTCAGTCTGATCTAGGATCCACGGCTCCATGCTGCGTCTCCATGGCAACTCTGAATTAACCAGAATTTAACCAGCCAATCACATGACTGTCCCAATGAAGTCCTTAATGCCGGGCATTCCAATCCAGATGTTCAGCAGAACCTCATGATCTTGCACTGGATGTATAATTTGTTGTTTTTATATCTTCATAACTGAATTGAGCGAGTTCCTGTCGGTCAGCAGCTAATGTTGGGTCCACTCAGTCCAATCTGGTTACAGCTTGACTCTAGGTGGGTTCCATTTGGATCCACTTGGTTCCAGTTGGTTCCAGTTGAGTTCTATTTGGTTCCGGTTGGGTCCATTTAGATCCAGTTGGATCCATTTGGTTCCAGTTGGATCCAGTTGAGTTCCATTTGGTTCCAGTTGGATCCATTTAGATCCAGTTGGATCCATTTGGTTCCAGTTGGATCCAGTTGAGTTCCATTTGGTTCCAGTTGGATCCAGTTGAGTTCCATTTGGTTCCGGTTGGATCCAGTTGAGTTCCAGTTGGATCCAGTTGGATCCATTTGGTTCCGGTTGGATCCAGTTGAGTTCCATTTGGATCCATTTGGTTCCGGTTGGGTCCATTTGGGTCCAGTTGGGTTCTGGTGACCTCAGTCTGAAGGGGTGAAACCCGACCCGCGGTGTTTCTCTCCAGAACCGGCTTCCCGACTCGTTCTGCACTAATAAAACTCTTAAACTGAACTTGATGAAATTCTGACTTTATTTTTATGGAAAAAGAATAAAAAAAAGTTTAAATTTGTGTTTAAAACCTGAGAATCGCTCCTCCGTCCAGCAGGTGGAGCCCTTCAGACTGAGCTGTTTTCCAGAACCTTCGGTCGGTCCGGATCTGATGAGACGTGTCCAGGTTCTGTCAGAACTGGAACCAGAACCCAGTGATGCTGTATGAGTGCAGCTGCTTCCTAATGTAATAAAGTGATTGAGACGCTGCTGCTGTGGGCTTTTATTCTGAAATGTACTGATAAACTATCAGCTCTGTTCTGGGTCAGAGGTCCGGTTTACTCCAGGTTATTCTGGGATGGCTGGTTATGGAGACATCAGATGGATGCGGCTCTGCAGCGCCACCCTGTGGACGGTCAGTGTAACAGGAATAATCTGATGATTTTATTTAGTTTAGATCCGAACTGAAAAATTAAACCCAGAACTTAAATATCAACCAATCAGCTGGAGGTCGGTGGTCTGTTGCTGGGAAGATTTCAGAAAGAAGACCAAAGAAACAAAGCTGATGTATTTTATTATTACATTAAAACCAGTAACAAACTGGGATTTTGATCCTGGTTTCAGGTGGACGACTGTTGATGAAAAAAGCTGTGAACATGGGGGTTCAAATGGAGGTCCGGGAGCCTTCTTACGGTCCTCTGAAGGCTTTCTGTGGCCTCAACTGAGTATAATTAAAGGTAATGTGGCTGGAAGTTCAGGTGGACATTTAATCTTTTAACGGGATTTTCAAGATAAAATAAAAATTGGCTGAGCAGAAATTGTTCTTAACTGACCCAGTCTGAGGTTCATCTTAATCTAGAAGCAGAAACATTCAGAAAATTTAATTCAAACAGCAAAAGTTTAAAAAAAAAATGAGGCTCAGGAAATAAATCCCTGAAGAATCAGGAACCTGTGGGAGTTTATTTTGGAATGTGAAATAATTCCTCTTTATGCAAATCTGATTATTTAAATTATTTCAATAGCACCGAGCTGATTTTAGTTTATTATTTGAACAGAAAAATGAAATAAATGTCAATTCAATGTTTAAAATTATTTTTAAAAATAATTGCTGAGCAATTTTTTTCAAAATAAAAATAAATAAATGCTGCCACCTGGTGGTTGAAAGTTGTAATCAGTAAATCCACGCAGGGAGTTCCGGCTCAGAATTACAGGTAATCCTCCACTTCCGGTCCCCCGGGGGAATAAATACGATGTGACACAGGAGTCCAGTTAGAAACTCTTCAAAATCGAAAAGAAAAGGAAACATCGTCCAGGAAGCTGGTTGTTATTCAGAAAGTAAAAAGATTTTCACATTTACAGTCAGAACCAACCGGAACCGGAAGCGGAACCAGAACCTGAGACTGTAAAGTCAGTGACGATGATGATGAGGAAGGTCAGAAATATCACTGGAAAACATATTGAAAAATTTTAGAAAAATAATAAATCAAGATATTTATTACAAATAAAGGTTGATTTTTAAATGTTAATCTCTTTTGTTTTTATGTTACTGTAATAAATGATTAGTTTCACACCTTTTTAAAATCTTTCTTTTATAAATTAAGTAAAATATGTTTGAGAGTTTTATTTTCTGTTTTTATTGAACGTGAATAACTGATCAGAGCTCAGTAATAAATCAACAAACTGAAAACTGTTTTTTAAATATGAAACTTTTCCTCCCTGAACAGGAAAGTTTCATATTGTTCAGAAGTTTTCAGCTTCATTCTGGCTGCAGTTTGTTTTCCTCTCAGTGTTGACAGAGTGTTAACCTGCTGTTACCTAACTCTGACCTCTGACCTGCTGCTTCCAGTCAGAAATTAAACAAAAATGTTTTTATTGACTTTTATTCAGATTTCTGGGCGGAACAAAAGAGAGGAGGAAACATTTCACAACCTGATAATGAAACACAAAAACCAATAAAACGTTTCATTTTGTTTTGTGTTTCTTTCCTTTAAAGAAAATCACAGCTGAACGTGAACATGACGTCACCCTGTCGGCGGTGGTGACGTCATGTGTCTGTTGACTGCGCGCTGATTGACGCACCTGCGGCGCGTTATGTAACAGAAGAAAACAGTGACGTTTGACCTTCTGCTGCGATGATTGGCTGATTATTCAACAATATTACATTTAATACGTTTATTATTCATTTATTCAAGATGCGTTTACAAGAAGTAAACTTTATAATTCTATAATAATAATAATAATAGCATTATATAATAATGTTATAACAATAATCCCTGACTTTATAATACAACAACTACTGATAATAAAAATAATAAAAATTGTTATGCAATAATAATTCATCATTATTACTATTACTAAGAACCTCAAAGTTCAGATCAAACTTCAAACTATTTATTTGTGGCAGAACATAAATAAATTTTTCACAAAAGTTAAAATGAGAAAAATATTTAATTGTAATTTTTTTATATCTTGTTTTGACTCTGTCAGGTGTTTATAGTTTACTGACACTGACCTGGTTCTGGTTCTGGTTCTGCTGCCGGTTCTGGACAGTCGGACCGTTCCTGATTGTGACCCAGTAAATCCTTCTGGAGGCCATAAATGGCCCTCGGACCGCATGTTGGAGACCAAACCACCTGAAAGCAGAGAAATTATTGATTATATATGAAAGTTATTCAGCCAGTGGAAACTCTGGAGGAGCTGCAGAGAGCCTTAGCTCAGATGGCAGAACACAGAGGCACGCCACACTTTTCAGATATAATATTAATAATCTTTGAGTTTGTCTCATAAAATCCCTTTAAATCCTCCTCTGAGCAGCACGCAAACAGGTGAAGGTTGAGGTGTGTGTGTGTGTGTGTGTGTGTGTGTGTGTGTGTGTGTGTGTGTGTGTGTGTGTGTGTTTGTTTGTAATACCTTGTGGGGACGATTTTCCTGACATATGCTACGTTGTGGGGACCAATCGCTCCTCGTGGGGACCGGAGCCTGGTCCCCACGAGGGGAAACCCTGTTTTTGGGTCAGGGGTCAGATTTAGGACTAAGGAATGAATTGAGTTTTGGTTAGGGTTATGTGGTTAGGGTTAGGT
>NW_006800343.1:545944-553579 GCF_000485575.1 Poecilia formosa
TGTGTGTGTGTGTGTGTGTGTGTGTGTGTGTGTGTGTGTGTGTGTGTGTGTGTGTGTGTGTGTGTGTCACGCAGGGGGCGGGGGTCCGTATAGAAGCGGCGCCACGTCCGCCGCCCCGCAGGTCGCAGCGCACCCATGATCCGCTCAGCTCCGCCGTGCGGGCCGAACCGGGCCGGCCAGCAGAACGGCCTGCGGGATGAAGAGGAGGATGAGGAGGATGAGGAAGGAGACCTGGAGGACGAGGTGGACGCGTCGCACCTGGAGAAGTTCATGCGGGACCGGAGGAGAGCGCGGTCGCTGCCCACGTACCCCGCCGCGCTGCTGGACGGCGGCAGGAAGCGGGTCAAGTTCGCGGACTCGATGGGTCTGAGCCTGGCCCGCATCAAGCACTTCAGCGCCCAGGAGGACCCGCAGATCCCGCCCAAGGTGCTGTCCCGGTACCAGAGCTTCCCCCCGCAGCAGCAGGACCCGCGGGCCGGGCCGGACCTACCGCGGCTGCTGGCCTGCTTCCCCGAGCCGCGGGACGCGGAGCGGCGGGTTCGGGAGCTGCGGGTCTGCCTGGAGAGGCTGGCCGTGACCCGGTTCGAGCTGCGGGGCCAGGTGCGGGTCCTGCGGGGCTGCGCCGTCAGGGAGGTCGGGGTCCGGCTCACCTACAACGACTGGCTGTCCTACGTGGACGCGCAGGCGGTGCCGGTCACGGTGCCGGAGCAGCCCGGGTCGGAGTCGGTCCGGTTCGGCTTCACCGTGTTCATCCCGCCCTTCATGGACCCGGGCACCGCCGTGCACTTCGCCGTGTTCCTGCGCAGCGACGAGGGAGAGTTCTGGGACAACAACCAGGGCCAGAACTACTCGCTCCGGCACCGGAACCAGAACCAGCCGGGCCGCCCGGATCCCGAGCCGGCCGGAGAGGCTTCTCCATCCCTCTGAACGGATCAGAACCATCCGGAACCACTCTACCACGTCCAGCAGTGGACTCCAGGCAGGATGCTGGACCTGCCGGGGATCCAACCGGACCGGTTCTGATCCAAATGTTTGACTTTCAGGATGAAATAAAACCAGGAAACCTGAAGAATCCCGGAACCATTTAAGTCCAACAGGTCCTTTCCTCCATCCAGACTTTGATCTTTATCGGCCATATTGAAAATCCAAGATGGACGATCATCGATAATCGATCATTTAATTTGATTTATTTGGTTTCTGGGTCAGAAAACATGTTTGGACATTTTATCTGTTTTTCAGGTTAAATTTCGGCCGATTCCTGAACACATGAACTTCTACCATCAAGTTTCTCTGGACATTTTAGTTTTGAATTTAATGATCAAAGATAGATCATAAAAAATCAAATCGATTATTATTATTATTATTATTATTATTATTATTATTAGACAGTCACCTTAAAAACTCGAACCTCTCCTTTCTAAAAACATTAATATCTGCCTGTATGTAGAAATGGGCTCCAACTGGCCCCACACATGTAAAACCTGGATCTTTTGCCTCAGGCCTCGGACGCACAAGGGTTAATAGTTTAAACACCCAATATAAAGTTAAGGGAACACTTTCAATAATCCGCTAACGGGCAGCTGATGTCCATTTAGTGCTTTAATGTTTTTCGCTAACTCTGAAAATGTTTAGCACACTTAGCTTCCCCTAAATTAATTTTCTGGTTAAATTCTAAAGTTCTGTTTCCTTCACTGTTCTGTCGCTAAAATTTAAAGTCTAAGGACATGATGACATTTGAGTTATTTTAACATTAGATTGATACCTGAGGTTTAGTCTCTCAATGGGGGATATTTCAATGGAAGCGCTTTTGCTAACTTTGAAAACTTTTAGCACACTTAGCTTCATCTAAATTAACTTTTCCATATAATATCTAAAGCACTAATTTAGGGGAATGTTTGTAAACTTTTAGTTGAAGGTGTGGAAAATTGTTTATGCAGCAGTTAAGAAACTGCAAGTGGAAACTACACAACAAATGGAACAGAGAAGAATACAACACTTAACCAGCTGTTAAATTTAGCGCTTTAGCATTAGCTTCCACTTGTTACTGCGTTGTTGTAGTGCCCTAGCAATAGCAGAACTATGTTTATGGTTACTGCTTTATGGTTAGCATAGCTACCATTTTAGCTAATGAAGCTCATCCCTGTTCCTTATAATAATTTAGATTTTAAAATTTAAAATGTTAGATTTTAAAATGTAATATTTATTATTGAGCCTAGCGTTAGCAGAACTAATATCTGATTAGCACTTTGGGGTTAGCAGAACTAACTTTTTAGCTAGCAGTCCTCATCCCTGTTCCTTAAAATATTTTAGATTTGTTTTATGACAAAATTCCAACCAGTATTATTTTCTACAAATAATTTGGTGTTTTATCAGATAAATACAAACAGGTTGAGAGTCAAGATTAGCTTTAAATAGCCATTATTAAAAATGATTAAAAATAATTTATGTATGGCCAAAAACTGTGAAAAATGTCATTTGTATAATTTCATGTTCTGAATGTTACATTAGTGTTTATCATCGTCATCGGCAGGGCCCGCTCTGATTGGTCCATCCTCCCAGCGGCTCCTGCCGGTGCTCCGTGTCCGGGTTGTGAAATGCCGGTTCGGCCGGAGGAGGAGCTGCTCGCAGTTTGGAGCCAAATATTTGTTTTAATATTGCACACAGAGCTGGACGGGAGGAGGTTCGGTCCGGTCCGCCTCAGATTATGAAAAACAAACAAAGTTCTGGGTCCAGATCCAGAGTTCGGTGCCGGTTCCACCCAGATGACCCAAACACCAGAACATCTCCTCCCGCTAGTTTTCTCTGCTTCGCATCATTTATTAATTATTTCCTCACATAAAGAGGAAAAAAGTTCTGATTGGACCCAGTTCCGGTCCGAACCCTGTAGAACAGCATGACCCAATAAAAACCCACATGTGAGATTCTGTTTTATCAAACTGTCACTGAATTTAACTTTATTATTAAACAAAATGTTTTTTTGTGTTTTTAAGAAATGATCCAGATAATAAATAATAAAACTTCCAGTCGGGTCCAAACTGCGATGCTGCAGAACCGCAGCTCAGATCTGAACTGTTTTAATAAAAGATGGCTGCTGGGATTCATTAGAAACTTTACTAAACGTCTCTAATCATGAACTGATGTGACTGAAATTATTTTAGAGCTTTTTATAAAATTATGAACAAAATGGGTTTGAACTGATATGAAAATAAACTGAACTGAACGAAACACTTTTAACCGTCTTTTATATACATAATAAAATGTCTGGTGAGTTTGAAGCATCAATGTTAGTAACATATATTTACACAGATTCTACTGTAAGTATTTTATATTTTTTTTATTCGATTCATTTTAATTTAGTTTTTAAAAATGTATTTTAGTCTGACATCATTAAACATTACTTCAGGTGTTTTGATTAAATAGTGAGTTCATTTAAATCAAATAATGTTTAAATCTGAGTAAATGGTTGAATAGCATGTTGATAATCCCTCAGCACCACAGATCCTCCACCGAGCCTGGCAGCGTCACTGAGGAGTTTTCTGCATGTTTATCATGTTTCTCAGATTCTGCAGCTGAAATATCATCTGATCAAAACTCAGCTGAGTTGCAGAGCCAGCTGGTGTTACGTTTGTGATGGTAGGACAGGAAATGGAGACGTGATGACCCGACATGTCCTCGTCTTCCTCAGTTGGACAGGAGACACAGGAACCTTCAGTCAGGAGTTTTTTCAGGACATTCAGCCTCGCCTCCATGTTTTCTCCTCTGAAATAAATCATATTCATGTTTGAGGGAAGCAGGAAGCTGAAGTTCTCCTGAAGATCATCGGGTCTCTGCAGAGCAGAGAGGATAAAAACACAAACATTCGTCTCTTTCCCTCAGCTGGGCCGTGTTTACAGCCCGACTGTCTGTCCAGCTGTCTTCACGCTCAGACCAAAGTCCAGAGGCGCCTCATGTTGGTAAACCTGACCTCCAATGTTTGATCCGTCAACAAGCCGCCCGCGTCTTTCTGGTTGAATCGATGATCTAGAAATAAACCAGCTGCTGTTTTGGTTCCTTTAGACTCAAACATGCAGAGGATCAGAAACTAAAACTCATTCATTCTGTTTATCGAATCCTGAAGGAGAATTAAAGTCTGAAACAACTTTCATGATGGATTTTATTTTATTAAGGATGTTAAAAGATTAATTCTGATATCCTGATGCTCCAGTGGACCGGTCGACCCGGTTCTACTGGAACCAGAACATCTGCTCCACCTCCAGCTGCTGTGGTTCTCAGTCAAACCAACCTGTTTCCCTCCTGGCCTGTGGGGGCGCTGCACCAAGAACCACTGAAGGAAACGACACAAAAACCTCTGAAGACACTGAGAGCAACTTCCTTCTTCACCAGATGGAAACAAGATGGAGGATTTTAGCGGCTGGAGGATTTCTCTTTAGGCTAAAGACCAGGAGCCATTTCTGCTGCTAGCGCTAGGCTAGCACGTTAGCTTTGGTTGGATTTACCCAGGATGCCCTGCGCTGTAGTCCACTTCCTGCTTCTCTGAGGTATCCGTGACGCTAACTGTTCACTACCACCACTTCAGCTCAGTCGACTCGTTGCCTGCTGACCGTTTTCCGTCAGACGCTCCAGTCGCTGCCGATGAGGCCAAACGCTTCACCTTCATCCAGACCAACTGACATCATCACTGGCTGTAAGGGAACCAATCATCATCCAGTTCTGGTTTCTGGACAGTTTATGTTTATAATATTTTGACTCAAACATAAATGGAAACTGTTCTATGAACATTCACCAACATCCAACATGAATCTGGTTCCTAATGATCCAAAGCAGCGACTGAAGAAAAGCTGATTTATTCATGATGTTTCAGCACAGAGTGATGCATTATGGGAAGCATATTGATCAAAAGGTGGATCAGTAAGGAGTAAAAACGGTCAACAGACCTGCAGGCTCATCAGAAGTGGGTCAGAACCGGGTCTAAAGTCCGTCCTGTACTGAGCATGTGCAGAAGGTCCAGCAGGTGTTGAGCAACAAGATCAGTGTTTGAACCAACAAACGGATCTAAGAATAGCAGCCGGAGGCCCCAGGGGCCACTCACCTGCTCCACCTGCTCCACCCAACACCTGGGCGGCGTCAGGAGAAGAAGAAACCACCAGCACCGCCTGGTGGTCGCTCCCGGAAGTGTCGCATTCATCTGGACTCCTCGTTTAGAAACCTTCTCAATAAAGTTTATTTAAAACAAAACAAGAGAAGCGAGCAGAGGAAACAGACTTCAAAATAAGAGCATAACAGAAACAGCGAACTTATTTGATCAGTCGATAAACAAAACTTCAACACGTTAATTTAACTGAAATTTATAAAACAGCCTAAAAAATTTATTGTTTAAGAATTTATTCAGAAGAATTAACTGAGGTGAAGCTAAATGTTTTCAGCTAGCTAAGCGCTAAATAAACATTAGCTTCACTACTAGCACATTAGCAACAGTGTGCATCTGTCGCAGAGGAGCTCTGGTTCCCAGATGTCCCTGAATGCATCGCAGAGGACCTCTGGTTCCCAGATGTCCCTGAATGCATCGCAGAGGAGCTCTGGTTCCCAGATGTCCCTGAATGCATCGCAGAGGGAACCAGTTGGAGCGTTTCCTGGTCTTTGGCCAACAGGCAGCTGTTTCTCGGTACCAGTTTAGACCCAGTCTGTCCTGGTTGGACTGATGAAGATGAAGATGAAGGTCTACTGACCGTTTCTGCTCAGAGACGTTTCACAGGTTTCAGGTTTAAATTGATCCTTCGGTGAACACGGACCGGACCGACCCGGTTCCCTTCATGGCTTCAGGCTTTTGGACTCAGAGCTGCCAACATTAAAAAAAAATTAAAACTGAGAAAATAAAAATAAATGACATAAAAACACGTCAGAAAAGAGACGAAACCAACCGAATAAAGAAACAGAAACTTAAACCGTTATTAGAGAAACTTTTAATTTCACGACTGAAACAGGAAGAAGCTCAGAGACGATCTGATTGACCAGAACCGATCCCAATACAACGATCTGCTACATGAACCGTTGCCATGGTGACTCCTCTAGGGGCGGGGCTTAAGGTGAAGGGGGAGGAGCCTGCAGATCATTTTAGACAAAAAAAATTAGCATTTTGATTCAATTGAGAGATGAAACCTAAAGTCCTGCACTGTAAAAACAAACAGTGTTATCATCATAGAGGAAAATGGCTGACAGTTGAGCGCTGTCCTCCTTGTCTCCTGCCGGACGGACTCGATAAAAACTAAGCGTGAATCAGCTTCAATTAGTTTCACATGTTTTCATCCAGCCGCTCTGATCCTCCTGATGTTTCATGTTTCAGGAAAAACAAACTAAAGTTTGAGTTTTTCCTGCAGAGGAAACATGAGAAACATCAGGCAGAAACAACGTCCAGCTTCACTCAGGCCTACATCTCCCACAATGCATTTCACAGGCCGGGTCGAAGCGTCACGGCGCGTCCACCACCGTCCGCTGAGCCTCGTACATTTTCCCGATGGACACCTGGACACACGGAGACACGAGGGACAAATCAGCCACAGGCTGGAAGGCTGCAGGAAAATCACAGTTTACATGGAAAAACAGGGAATTTAGCTAAAAAATATAAATAAAATTAAAGGAAAATTAAAAAACAAAAATAAATGGAAGTGAAAATATTCTAAAGGATCCAACGAAATCATTTAAAGAGACGAAACCGACTGTCCATAGTGTTTTTTCCAAAGGTTTGACAAAACAGTGCTGGAGTTTTACATAAGTAGTAAAAAAATAAAATAAAACTTATAACTTGACCTGAACCGATTGAGAAAACATCCAAAAATATTTTTAAAAATATTGAGGGAAAACCAACACATTGGAAATAATGTAAGTTTACTTCATATATTAAATATATTTAATTTATTAATGCAAAATTTAAATATAATTAATTGAAATTTTATACAATATATAATTTTTTTTAGATATTATGATCTACATAAAATATTTCTTAAAAGTGTTATGAGAATAAAAATATAAAACTGAATTAAAAAGTAAAACTGAAATTACTTTAAATTTTTGCAAATTTATAATAATGAAAATCATATTTAGAAATATTAATTACCTTCAATTAAAGATGAAAGTATTTAGAAATATTTTCTAATTTACTTAATTTATAAAATAAGAAACAGAAATGAACATCAAAGAGTTTTAATGTTTCCTCTGATCAGCGGCGAGGCGCCCGGTTCCTCCAGCAGGCGGCGCTGCAGCGCAGCAGAGAGGCTGAGTGACAGCAACGGGACAAAGAAACAATGTTGGAGTGAGGACAGCTGTCAGTGTCTCTGTGTGTCTCTCTCTCTGTCTCTGTGTGTCTCTGTGTGTCTCTCTCTGTGTCTCTGTGTGTCTCTCTCTGTCTCTCTCTCTGTCTCTCTCTCTGTCTCTGTGTGTCTCTCTCTGTCTCTCTCTGTGTCTCTCTCTGTGTCTCTGTGTGTCTCTGTGTGTCTCTCTCTGTGTCTCTCTGTGTCTCTGTGTCTCTCTGTCTCTCTCTGTGTCTCTGTGTGTCTCTCTCTGTGTCTCTGTGTGTCTCTCTCTGTGTCTCTGTGTGTCTCTCTCTGTGTCTCTGTGTGTCTCTCTCTGTATCTCTCTCTG
>NW_006800344.1:0-9464 GCF_000485575.1 Poecilia formosa
ACAGTCCAGATCTCAGGCAGCATGGCAGAGCGGAAACACAGCGGATCCACACCGGTAGCAACTGAATTAAACAAAGACTGACGCGACGAGCTAAAGCCGACACAGGACTTAAGAATCAGGCCCAAGCGCAGCCACCTGGGTTTGCACAACTAATGGAAAGCTAAGCACAGTGACATAAAAATCCATTCCCCATTGGCCAATCATTTATAAATGTCTTGCTCAGGATCTGATCAAGTATTCCCACCCTTCAAGAAACATATTAGACTTTAGGGCATTTGCCTTCTTAATCTGTATGCAGAAAGGCTTTCTTTAGTCATGTTTCTGGGTAATGCAGACAAGCCAATCTGAGTGCAACAACATCAGGGGCTGTTTGCAAAAACTGCTTACAAAAAACAATAGATTTATTTTGGGCGGTGTGCATCTAAATTTCAAGAGTGGTGTTTTGTTTAAATCTCTCATCTACACTGTAATGAAGTCAATACACATTGATCCGTGTAACCTGAATCTGCCATGCTTGTTACTAGCCGTTCATAGCAAGACAGGTGGACAAGAATACATTAGAGGAAAACTCAATACAATTTCCCTCCAGAACTCAAAAAGAAAATGCTCCAGCATCACAGAACAATATCATTAGCACCAGAGAGATGCCCAAGACGAAACCTGAGAAAACGTGCAGCTGCGTTAATGCAGAAGGCGTTCTGGAATCAGTTCCATTAAACAAAGCACTTTCGGCCCACCATGATATTTATGTGATCAAGACATAATTTAGCTCCACATTTAGCCCAGTACCCATCACGTAGGCTGCATAATTACCTTTAATCTCCATTCATGACAAATTAATTGCTAGCCAGCTAGCTACTGCACAGCTGCACTACTTAGGAATCGCTCTGGCTCAGTGCTAGAGTGGTCGTCATGCAGTCGGAGGAGTCTGTGCTTGAATGGGACGATAAGAGAAACAGTAAAGCTCCTTGCGGAACCAAGGTAAAGGTAGACAGACAGATAGATATACTGCGGCAAAGAGGCTGGAATAATGATATTTTTGCTCTTTAAGGAGGTGCTAGGATTCCAAAGATGAATTTAATGTCATCATAATTTCTTTTTTTTTTTTCTCCTTCAGGTTAAATTAAGCAACTGTGACGTATGACAGAAGCAGGATTCATTGCTTGACTTTCATTTAAGGTTGGGTTACCTTAGGTTACTTTTTTCCAATTTTGTCACATTGCAACCTCAAACTTGAATGTATTTTATTGGGATTTTATTTAAACAGCCAACACAAGGTAGCACATAAGTGTCAAGGGTAAGGAAAATACATGTTTTACAAATTACAATCTTAAAGGTGTTGGGTGCATATGACTTCAGCTTCTTTTAAGTCATTATGCTTATAAGTCACTAGTTTAAGAAGATGAAGTTTAGTGATTAAATATGAGTATACATGCAGATGTTCTTTGAAGGACACATAGGTTTGTTAGAGAAAATTGGTAAACATACATCATCCACCAAAAGGAATACATCAGAAAGGTCAAACACAGTTGGGGAGAGCCCTAAAGTATAGCTAGGCTCTAAAATTATATCCAACATAAGCAATAAATCAATTAATCGCATTATAAATTAAAAAGACTGATAATTTCCAGTTGAATGATTGTTTGTTTTTGTCATATCTATCCCTCTTTCAACCAAAGAGACTGAATGAAAAACAATCATCCGATGCAGATTGGAAAAAAATAAAGAAAACAAAAACTAATGGGCGATTTGCGTCTTGGTGGCAGTTCAATCACTGAGGTGTTAAGTTAACAAAATAAAAAAGGCCAGTGCCAAATAGTGTGCACAAGGACAGCTTGCTAAATCGCTAAAGAGATACTGCCCTTTAATCTCATTGAAAAGGCAGCATTTTGAAAAATGCTGCAAACATTTGACACTTACTGCACACTAGTAGAGTTATACTTTTTTTGGTTTCCACAAAAGTCCAAACTGGCAGTATTGCCTGTTGTCCCCGTCTAACGATTAATGTATTTTGAAGGGCAAGCTTGTTAACAGAGACTTTATAATCCATTTTACTTGGTTTTGGTTGTTTTGTTTATTTATTCTGGATATTTAAAATGTCTCCTAGTTTTAGTGCTGATCTTTGAAAGGATGCAGAAGGAAAGAATATAGCTTTAGCTGAAAAAAAAAAAAAGGTAAAACAAGTCTTGTTTGTATTTGGTCATGTAGACCACATAGCATAGCAAACACATGAAGGAAGGTGATCTAATCAGATAAAAATTGATCTCGTTGGCTTAGTTAATGTAACATTATGTCAACTTCCCAATCCCATAATGAAATATAATGGTGCCTGCATCATGTTGTGGGGAAGTTTTTCTTCAACACAGAGCTACAACTAAAGGGTGAACAAAGAAAACTCATTTATGAAAAAGTCTAGACCTAAACCTATTTGAGAATTTTTGGCAAGACTCAAAGAATAATGTTTATAGCCTTACTCTCGACCAACCTTCAGCTGCAAATACAGCAGAGTATTGCCTCAAACTCTTATTTTGTATTGGTTTGTCACAAAAAAAATAAATAAAAGTCCAAGCAAAATAAAAAATGTCAAAAACGCTCAAATATTCAGGGTGTATGACTTTTGCAAGGCCCTGTGATTTACAGTTACAGGTCAGCGCAAAGCCGTGGAAGAAAACTCAGCTTAATGTCCTCTGACATGGTAGATACAGGACTCTGTGGGTGCACGTGTGTGTTTCCACCTGTGTAATGTCTAATCAGAAGTCCAGCAGCAGCGGCGGCATACAGCCTGGAGATAAGCAGACAAACTGGATGCTGGGAGATGTGATCTGAAGCTGGTAGAATTGGCTGCTTGTGGAATGAATCCATCCACCACACAGCAGATCTGTCGTTAGACAGTGGGGTGCTTTAATAAGAATTATTTCACAGGGCGACAGCAATGAAGGGTGCCTGAAACACAGCGTTACTTGAATTGATTGGTGTTGACTAATACACGTTTCTTCACTGCAGCCCCCAAACGTAAGACTGCTTTTTTTTTTCTTTAAAAATCTGCAAAACTTTTTGAATTTTCTTCAAATTCTTACTTCTCGCTGTTAATGATATGGGAAACTGTGTTCCTCAGGCTTGTCACTCTTTACATCCCATTGACTAGGAGTTGAATACTCCGGAGCGAGCAGTGGGATGTATGACACAGTATTTGTGGTGATGATTACAGCCCATTAACTTTGATGGATGCCGTTTCTTGGGGAAGACGATGGGAGTTGGAACAACGGCTGCGTAGCTTGTTTTCTGTCACCGACATGTGTATACAGAGTTATGGGGAAATTTACTTTAATAAATTCCATGCAAGATTGATTTCTTTTAATGCACCACCGGCCTGATACTTTGAGGTAATTGAACGTCACATTAGAAGTTGGACGGACGCTGTATTAAATATCCAGAGATGATCCTGTGACCCTCCTCCCAGAGGACAGAAAAGAACACTATGGCGTCATGGGCAATAAGCAGATGTGTCAGGGATGGCCGTCGTTGAGTATTTCCATGGATTTAAAACTGAGTTTTCCAGTGAAAGTTAATGGCACCAAGCTTGGGCTGAAATTGATTGTGGTGTCTTGGTTTATTAATGCTACTCGTTTGGACGGCTTTTTATCTGCCCAACTCACTCTTGTTTCTTTGCCTGCTGGTCGAAGAAAAAAATGAGGCGGATTCCATTTTTCATTGTCCACTGTCTAAAGATTAGGCCAACTCCTAAGCTCCTTCACTGGGATTACAGACAATTGGCTGATGGGGTAAAATACAAATAATAATCTACTGTTTACGGTTTTTCCACAAATACCTCGGGGAGAAAGGAAAATACTCATGTGGACACGCAAGGCTTAAGCAGTCGAGTGACCCTTGATTAGGACACCAGGAGTGAGCCACACCAGAAAGAAATCCTCAAGATGAGAGCTAACGTTGTATGACATAGCAGGAAGGCTAATATATACATCTCTGATGCTGAGGATCTATTCTATTTGAAGTAACACCAAACAACATTTCGAACCAAATATGTCCAATCAACAGAATGCAAAGCATATTCTGCTTGTATTTCTGTTTGCTTTCAACTTTGCACTCTTAAGAAAGGCCTTGTCGGTTGTGTACTTAAAATGTATTAAGCTTATGACAAAGCAAAACAGAAACTTAGTGCTGCATAGCTGCATTCACCGTTACCTGCACTGATGGCACAAAACGTGTAAACAAGCTTTAAAATGTATTCATTTTTTATTGCAATGGCAGTGTTTGATACAGACAGTGCCTGTTTTGCATATCCAGTTTTCCTCATAGGTTGTCCCCTGTGCAAAGTTTAAGCACTTCATTAAGGTATCGCTTGGTGTCTGATTTGTAGCTTTCTATGCTGAGCTAAATTAAACAGCTATTTTCCTGGTTTGTAAATATCCAGAATGTGTTTTACCATTCCTACTTCAAAATCCAAGATGGCTAGACTGAACTCAAATACATCTGTCAATAATATAAAGTTAAATGAAAAATAATTTAATAAAAGAGTATTGTCAAGACTGTAATCAATGACCACCTACTAAAATTGAATGGCATGGTTTCCTTCGTTTGCTAATTTGAATAGTTTCAAAGAGAAATAGGTTAAGGTGTTATAGCTAAAATAATCCGTGATTAGTTGAACATGTTGGCTTAAATAAGTTGTAATTTTCCTACTAACTAAAAAAATTGTTCTTGTAATTCATCAAAACTCCCAATTACTTAAACAAAATGCAAATATTTTGCTATATTTCCACCCATTTTTTCACCTGCGCAACTTATGCTCGATTGCGTCCGTTCTGTACTGTTGTTAATCATATTGCATTTGGCTGGTGTAATTTTAGACTATGCCAGACTGTGTCACTGTTGGCAGCAATTTAAAAAAAAAAATAGGCGAGTATGGATCAACTCCCACATGAAAAAAAAAGAAAAAAGAAAGAGCGAGCACGGCAATGAGAAAGAGCCGAGCACAACTTCCGAAGAACGTACATTTGTGCCCTCAACATTTTTCTCCAGAAGACTTTGAGTAATTTGTACTATCCGAAACTGATGAAACCTCTAACAGGTGGTAGCTATCACGGCAAGCTAAGGCCAGCTACAGTTTTTATCCACAAACCGCCTAAACTCCGCCTCTAGCTAATGAGCGGAAGACGCTGGGACAAACGTCAGACAGGCAGCGTTGGAAACTCTTTGACATGCTAGCAGCAGAGCTACTGAATCTGAAACCCTGGACAACTGTTACTGGACCGGACACAGAGCTACAGAACTACTTACCGAATCCCACAGGCCGACCAGTTATTCATTGTTTCATTTGTGAAGCTGAAGGTAGCAGCAGCATAACATCACCTTCTTCCGCCAACTTTTTCCTTTTCCTCCATTTGGTCCTCCTCATCTTCATTACTCCTTGTGATTTCTACATCCCCAGCAGTTTAAAGTGAAAAGGCTTCATGACGTTACTCGTTGCGGTTTTGGCTGGACGAAGTTAGCCAGTGAACCAAGCATACCGTACTCTATTTACCCAGAATGCATTGCAGCGTAAACAACATGGCGATGTCCGTTTGACCTATCAAAATGTATATGAACTAAACAGCCTACAGTATTATTAGTGTATTCTTTTTAGATTTAAAATAAATATTTCACAAATTAAGTCTATTGTCTATCCACAAGTAATTGTGGATCCCATTAAGGGAATCAGGAATTTATAAGTAAAAGTTCATAAAAATTCTAATCAACTTAAAAAATTAATTTAACACTTTAAATGCTGATAAGTAATTTCTCTATGTAACCGGCGATAACAGAAATACTCAGGTACTATCAGAGCCTATTACACAAAATGGGAGTAAAAGTCTAATGCGAGGCTGACTGCTCTGATCCGAGGCTGTCCCCACACTGACACCATGGGGAGAATCGCATGCAACATTGCTGTCCTGTGGTGCAACTTAGATTAAAGTTTGAATAAATTTGAATGCATTCAGCTTACTTTCCAAGCTGAATGCATTACATTACCGATATATTTCCAGAAGTTTATACACATTCATTTGCAGCATGTCACATTCAAGACAATAAATTGAATTATTTTTTTTAAACAGGAATTGGAAGTAGAATTGTGAATTTAATCTAGAGTTTTAAACTATGTATGTGAAAACTATGTATGCAGTTTTATTTATTAGTCCCCAATTATCTCTCCCTCTCCCCCCCCATTAACACTCTTTATCTCTCTCTCCTCAAGCCATCTTCAGCTCTTTCCCCTCACACCTGCAACCCGTTAACTAATAATCAGCCCTGGTCTTTTGTTCCATCATTCACTCTCACAGTATTTAAACTCATCTCATGCTCTCACTCCTTGCTGCTTCCTCCTGTTACTTTCCTGTTTTCCCCTGCTTCCTTCTTGCACCCGGTTTCCTGTTGTCCTTGTGGTCCTAGTGTTTTTGTAAATTTTTGCTAGAATCTTTTCATTAAATATGTCGACTTCGCCACCATGCCATGACAAAATGCCTTTTGCAGGTTGTAAAGAAACCACACAAGTTTTAAATAAGTTTATGTCAGTTAAAAACCTTGGAACTGACTGTAACATTCTTCTTCTTGTGGATAAATGGCTCAATCTCCTTCTACTCTGACCATAAATGTTTCCACAGGAATCATTCCATTTATTTGTGTAAATAGCTGAACATTTCAGCTGAGCTCCAAAGTTTCATTTCTGGTGTAGAGCTTCTTTCTTGGTCGGCCCTATCTCAGTCCATTTTGATTTTAAACACACTTTGCTGCAGACAGAGTTACGGTAGCAAAACTGTACAGATACAAACTTTTATAAACAGTTGCAGCTTGAGCAGGTTCCCTAATGCGCTACTACGGCACTGCACCATGCTTGCAAACAGGTGCTACAATCAGTGTCAACAACCCCCCACACCCCCCCAAAAAAAACAAAAACAAAAAAAAACAAAGGTATTGGAAAATAGTATTCCTTTAGGATGATTCTGTGTGGTGATATTTGTTGCACTAAATGATGCAATTGGAAATCCACTGCCAGATGCAGCACTGCATGAAAATATCCTTAGTTCCAAGCGAGAGGTCCTGATTATCCTTGGAAATGGTTTGAAAGAAGACAGATGAGTATCCTTGCTGTATCTGATATAAAACCTTTTATGACCACATTCAGGGTGACAATTATTCTGCTTTCTGAAGATAAACCGTAATAAGCAGTTTGGGAGCTTTTAATCCCAGAATCAGTATTTGTCCTCGTCTGCAGCACAGCAGGTTTCCAATGCTTAACAAGGAATTCACAGGGTTAGATAATCAGATTTATGTCCACTGAAGGGGTAAACTTTACAACATATTAAAGTCATTCATCATTTACCAAGCAAAGAGACACAATCAGAGCTTCGAGTCCACAATATGTCGTTTGACTTTGTTCTTTTTTTTTTTTTCCCCTCCTGATATCATGTGATTGATGGAGCGTCGCATGAAAACATGCGCTTGTTCACTGCAGTCATGTCTGCTCACTTTAGGTGAAAATAATGGCCTCAGTTTGGCCACTTATCAGTCACACATCCCGTTGTTTACGTACGGAAGACATGAAAACCCCGAGCAAATGTTTACGTGTTCATCTCACGATGTTGGACTCCAGAGTTTGATCTTATGTCTGGGATTTTGTTTCATTTGGCTTGAATTGCTGTTTGTTAAAGATTTCGTTGTCGGCCAGTTTTCCCATGATCAGCTCTAATCCGTAACTGACTGATTGAAACACTAACAATTCCCAGATGTTTTTTTTTTTTCCTGATTCTTTAAATGAATAGAAACTGGCAACACCCACCATCTTCAGCGTATAATTGACCAGCATCACAAGCACTGATATGAAATAGAAATCTATTTGAAATATATACTTTGATGCAGAAAGGGGATAATTTTGTAGTCCCTTTACTTTTTTACATTTACATTTTTCCAACATTTTTTTTCTCTGAAACATGTTTAGAAACAAAATAGTCAAAGTTGGAATTTGACCTCAAAGAAAAATGAGCCGTATTTACAGTCCTTCTTAATGAAAGTACATGATAAACAACAGCATGAATCAAACAGTTTTTCAGTTTTTATTGATATTTTATTAGGAGCTTTACAAGCCAAAACACTGTCCGTTTTTAACCTTTTTTTAATTCAACATTTGAGAAATTACTTTATGTAGTTGTTAATGTTTGCTTGCTTGTTCTAAAAGTTTTAAAAGGCACATTTTAAACATTTAAACTTTTGGCATCTTCTAAGCTGGGCAAATGTACGTCGTGCTCAGGAACGGAGATTAAAAATGTAAATTTAACGGAATAATGCATGCAGGGGATACTTTGCCATAGTACGTAAAGGTCACTTCGGCTGTTTAATTGGAATTTTGAAATTTGTCCGTCATTATGACGAACTTGGGGAAATGGTAATTTGATGTAATTCACAGCAACACCATTGTTACCACTGAAGCCCAGATCCCTGTTCACTTGGAAGCTATTGTGCATCATTTAAAACCTGCAGCTATCTGCAAACATTTAAAACTCAAGATTAGTGTTGGTAAGGCAACTTAAAGGTTGTCTGTTTTTTTTTTTTGTTTGTTTTTTTTTAGCTTCAGTTTTTTCATTTTATATATTTATTTGATTATTTTTCAAACTTTCTTAGATCGTTTCCTGAGTGACGCCTAATTTCTTGTGTCAAAAAAAAAAAAAAAGTAAATGAGATTAAATGTCTATAAAAGTAAAAATGATTTTCCAGCTGGACCTTACGTGCATGTACAGCACATGAGCCTCGTGTGTGGCGGTACAACACACGCAGAGATGAAATTGGAAAGCCGACACTGATTTGCCGGTGAAACAACCTCAGAAACAAACCAGCAGTGCAATCAATTCAACCCGATGGCATCGCTACCTGCGTGTGTCCACGCAGGACATCGATGCACAACGAGGGATGAACGAGGCCCAACTTGAGAAAGGATGCGTTTGTCACGATTCTGGGCTTTTTTGGGTTTCGTCTGTGTTTATAATTTGATTATTGCCTTGTTGTTTACGTAAGCTTGGATCTAGCGTCATCAGCTCATCCCTTTGTATTTAGTTTTGTTCTGATTCTTTGCGCATTTCAGTTTTGATTAATGTTCAGCCTCCTCCATCCCCAGTAATTACCTCCAGCTGTCCCTCGTCTCCTGATTTCTCCACCTCTGTATGTATACACTTTCTGTTCCCAGTGTTGTCTGCTGGATTCCCTCCTCATTTACACCCTCGCTGTTTTCTGGTCGAGCCCAGATTTTGTAAGTTGGCTACTTCACTTCCTCTTGCTTTCTGAAGATCTCTGAGCCTTGATCCTGATTTGCCTCAGCGGTGCCAACAGGGTTTGGGATTGATTTTCGCACGAAAGTTTGTTCTTTTCTAGCAGTATATTCTATTATTTAAAAAAAAGAACAAAAATCTAGCGCGAGT